>NC_064769.1:40162032-40462032 GCF_011397635.1 Epinephelus fuscoguttatus | reverse complement strand
AAAGTCCCAACGTCCTCAAACGAGATGATAATAAAGTCCCAACGTCCTCAAACGAGACGACAATAAAGTCCCAACGTCCTCAGACGAGACGACAATAAAGTCCCAATGTCCTCAGACGAGACGATAATAAGTTCCCAACGTCCTCAGACGAGTCCCAACGTCCTCAGACGAGACGATAATAAAGTCCCAACGTCCTCAGACGAGACGACAATAAAGTCCCAACGTCCTCAGACGAGACGACAATAAAGTCCCAACGTCAGACAATATAAAGTCCCAACGTCCTCAGACGAGACGATAATAAAGTCCCAACGTGAGACAATATAAAGTCCCAACGTCCTCAGACGAGACAATAATAAAGTCCCAACGTCCTCAGACGAGACGATAATAAAGTCCCAACGTCCTCAAACCAGACGACAATAAAGTCCCAACATCCTCAAACCAGACGACAATAAAGTCCCAACGTCCTCAGACGAGACGACAATAAAGTCCCAACGTCCTCAAACCAGACGACAATAAAGTCCCAACGTCCTCAGACGAGACGATGATAAAGTCCCAACGTCCTCAAACCAGATGATAATAAAGTCCCAACGTCCTCAAACCAGACGACAATAAAGTCCCAACGTCCTCAGACGAGACGATAATAAAGTCCCAACGTCCTCAAACCAGACGACAATAAAGTCCCAACGTCCTCAGACGAGACGACAATAAAGTCCCAACGTCCTCAAACCAGACAACAATAAAGTCCCAACGTCCTCAGACGAGACGATAATAAAGTCCCAACGTCCTCAAACGAGACGATAATAAAGTCCCAACGTCCTCAAACCAGACGATAATAAAGTCCCAACGTCCTCAAACCAGACGACAATAAAGTCCCAACGTCCTCAAACGAGACGACAATAAAGTCCAAACGTCCTCAAACCAGACGATAATAAAGTCCCAACGTCCTCAGACGAGACGATAATAAAGTCCCAACGTCCTCAAACCAGACAACAATAAAGTCCCAACGTCCTCAAACGAGACGACAATAAAGTCCCAACGTCCTCAGACGAGACGATAATAAAGTCCCAACGTCCTCAAACCAGACAACAATAAAGTCCCAACGTCCTCAAACGAGACGACAATAAAGTCCCAACGTCCTCAGACGAGACGACAATAAAGTCCAAACGTCCTCAAACCAGACGATAATAAAGTCCCAACGTCCTCAGACGAGACGACAATAAAGTCCCAACGTCCTCAGACGAGACGATAATAAAGTCCCAACGTCCTCAAACCAGACGATAATAAAGTCCCAACGTCCTCAGACGAGACGATAATAAAGTCCCAACGTCCTCAAACCAGACGTTAATAAAGTCCCAACGTCCTCAAACCAGACGACAATAAAGTCCCAACGTCCTCAGACGAGACGACAATAAAGTCCCAACGTCCTCAGACGAGACGATAATAAAGTCCCAACGTCCTCAGACGAGACGACAATAAAGTCCCAACGTCCTCAAACCAGACGTTAATAAAGTCCCAACGTCCTCAAACGAGACGACAATAAAGTCCCAACGTCCTCAGACGAGACGACAATAAAGTCCCAACGTCCTCAAACCAGACGTTAATAAAGTCCCAACGTCCTCAAACGAGACGACAATAAAGTCCCAACGTCCTCAGACGAGACGACAATAAAGTCCCAACGTCCTCAAACCAGACGTTAATAAAGTCCCAACGTCCTCAAACCAGACGACAATAAAGTCCCAACGTCCTCAGACGAGACGACAATAAAGTCCCAACGTCCTCAGACGAGACGATAATAAAGTCCCAACGTCCTCAAACCAGACGTTAATAAAGTCCCAACGTCCTCAAACCAGACGATAATAAAGTCCCAACGTCCTCAGACGAGACGACAATAAAGTCCCAACGTCCTCAGACGAGACGATAATAAAGTCCCAACGTCCTCAAACCAGACGATAATAAAGTCCCAACGTCCTCAGACGAGACGATAATAAAGTCCCAACGTCCTCAAACCAGACGACAATAAAGTCCCAACGTCCTCAAACGAGACGACAATAAAGTCCCAACGTCCTCAGACGAGACGACAATAAAGTCCAAACGTCCTCAAACCAGACGATAATAAAGTCCCAACGTCCTCAGACGAGACGATAATAAAGTCCCGACGTCCTCAAACCAGACGACAATAAAGTCCCAACGTCCTCAGACGAGACGACAATAAAGTCCCAACGTCCTCAGACGAGATGACAATAAAGTCCAAACGTCCTCAAACCAGACGATAATAAAGTCCCAACGTCCTCAAACGAGACAATAATAAAGTCCCAACGTGAGACAATATAAAGTCCCAACGTCCTCAGACGAGACGATAATAAAGTCCCAACGTCCTCAGACGAGACGACAATAAAGTCCCAACGTCCTCAGACCAGACGATAATAAAGTCCCAACGTCCTCAAACCAGACGACAATAAAGTCCCAACGTCCTCAGACGAGACGATAATAAAGTCCCAACGTCCTCAGACGAGACGATAATAAAGTCCCAACGTCCTCAAACCAGACGATAATAAAGTCCCAACGTCCTCAAACCAGACGATAATAAAGTCCCAACGTCCTCAGACGAGACGACAATAAAGTCCCAACGTCCTCAGACGAGACGATAATAAAGTCCCAAAGTCCTCAGACGAGACGACAATAAAGTCCCAACGTCCTCAGACGAGACGACAATAAAGTCCCAACATGAGACGACAATAAAGTCCCAACATCCTGTAGGAGCGACAACTATTGGCGCTCAGTCCCAGGTGAGACGAGACAGTGCAGCAACTTTGATGGTTTTAAAGTTTAAGATGACATCCTGGCTAAAATCAACCCAGTCATGTTGTTGTTATTGCTGAAGCGTTGTGTTGTGTGTCATGAATATTTTCTGTTTTGTAACTGTGTTTTATATTTTAGCATCATTTCTGTGTTTCCTGTCCAGGGACATCAGATGAACATTAGCTCACAGCTAACCGTGGTGCAGCTCAGTATCTGAACACTGTCCCTGATTAATACACTAAATAAATTAACTAGTATAATTACATTAGAATTTTTACAGCACAGAGTGTGTGTGTGTGTGTGTGTGTGTGTGTGTGTGTGTGTGCTGCAGTGAAGCATCTGAACTGATGATTCGAGGAATCTTCCAAGCAGAGTATGTTTGTGACATGAGAACAGGTGTGAACAGCTGACTGCTTGTGGACAGAAGAACTTGAATCCAGCCTGTGGCCCTTTGCTGCATGTCATCCCCCCTTCCCCCCCCCCCCCCCCTTTCATGCTTACCTGTCCTGTCCATTAAAGGCAAAATGCCCAAAAACATATCATCATCATCATCATCATCATCATAATTATAATAAAACCTCAAACTACAGACGGAACCATGAAACACAAGGACTGACCCATCACACACTCACCGTCTCTCTAATGTTCTGATCTCCAGCTGGAAACAACAAACAGGAAGTGTGACACCGAGGCTGCCGTTCCCCAAACAATCCGCGGTCACCATGGAGACCTGGTGTGCTCTCCTGTGATTGGCTGTTCGCTCCTCCTCAGGCGTCGTCTCATTAAAATCCAAGTTAGTTTCACAAACACGTGACCCGAGCTGTGACGGAGGAGTCAGCAGTAGCAGCCATCCTGTGGCTCAGTCTCTCTCTGGTGTTTCACCGGCTGCTGAAAACGTCTCGTCATGTTTCTGACAGTGACGTGTCAAAGGCTTGTGTCTGACCTCGGGAGCATCAGCTGACACTTCCTGTACGTGTTTCACAGTAAAAGTCTACCGCTGGCTTCACATTAAGACACTTTTATTTTGTATTTTTATGAAACACACGCAGGAAGTGTGACGTTAGTAAGAGTGGCAGCTTCACACATGATCAGGAACTGATGAACGATGATGCGACAATCATCATCATCATCATCATCATCTTGTGGATCAAACTTCAGTTCATATAAATAAAATCACAGTAATTGCTGTAAAATCCATAAATCAGTAACTGTGGTGATTTTAATTGTAAACTTTTGTAGTATTAATTCATATTTCTATTTTAATGTTACTCTTGGTATGCTTTTGTTTCTTCTGATGTTGAGTCCCTGTAAAATGTGACTCGGTGTAATGTAATAAAAACTGACCTGGGAACGTCTGTTTGATTTTATTTGGGAAGTTTTACTGTGTTGTCTTTGGTTAAATCACAGGTGTTCACTGCCCTCTAGTGATCAGAGTCAGGAACTACATGCTGCATTTCTCACTGGGAATAATGCAGACACTAATACTAATTATTATTATTAAAGTTTATTTGTAAATTCAGATATAAAGAACAGAGAAAAGTAAAACATGCTAAAACCAGTTTCCATGTGCAGGTGAGGTGGAGACCCAGAGAGAGCTTTTCTTGGTACCTCACCCAAAAGGGACAAATAAAATATGCATAGATTTAAAAATCCGACATGATGCAAAGTAAAAGGTCAGTAACAATAAATGTCTTCCGGACAAGCATCGTGACTGAGGAGAAATAAACACCAAATGAGTCAGTGCTCTGCAGAGACACAGCACAGTGATGCTTTATACGACACCAGACCTTTTTGTCACGAACCCACTTTTACATAATTAAAGCTTTCTGCTCAGTCAGTGTTCATTTACTTCTCTTTGGAAATAAAAGTAGATATTTAAATATATTTGAATATGTATAAGAAATAGTCTGTACATCACGTATCAAGAAGAGAGGAAAGGTTGCAGCACATCACTTGGAGCAGGTTGCTATTCCAATAAAACTTTTTTGCACCATAAAAAATGTTATGAAGGTACTTAGGGTCAGCGCTCACCCAGATAATATAACAGTCAGTGAGAAGAGGAGATATATATATATATATATATATATATATATATATATATATATATATTTATATATAAACTGTTAAAAAAAACAAGATTTCTGATGATTCATAGAGATTTTGTGACCGATGCGATCTTTCCAAGTGCGTTTCTCTTTCATCAAAATTCCAAGAAATCTTGTTGATGTAACTTTAGAAATTTCTTCACCATCAATATATCATGTTAAATATGCAAGAAGGCCACTGTTAACTTCATTCATAAGTACTGACATCTTTATATCTGAAATAATAAATTAGTATCATCAGCAAATAATATTGGTATTATAGTGTTTGACACTGCTGCAAGATCGTTTGTATAGATGAGAAACAACATGGGTCCTAAAACGAATCCTTGTGGTTCCCCACAATGTATCGCAGCTCTCTCAGACTCTGCATTAACATGAAAATACTGCTGTATATAAGAAACTTAATTACTGGGCCATTTCACAACAGAGCCCTGTCATCTGTACCTGTGCAGTTTGGCAGTCATGGCCGAGAGCATCAAAAGCTTTGGAGAGATCCAAGAAAATACCACATGTAAACTCTTTATTTTCAGAGGCAGTGTGGACCCGATCTACCAGCTGTGACAGGGTCATCAATCAATCAATCAATCAATCAATCAATCAATTTTATTTATAAAGCCCAATATCACAAATCACAATTTGCCTCACAGGGCTTTACAGCATACGACATCCCTCTGTCCTTAAGACCCTCACAGCTGATCAGGAAAAACTCCCCAAAAAACCCTTTAACGGGGGAAAAAAAACGGTAGAAACCTCAGGAAGAGCAACTGAGGAGGGATCCCTCTTCCAGGACGGACAGACGTGCAATAGATGTCGTACAGAACAGATCAACATGATAAATTAACAGTAATCCATATGACACAATGAGACAGAGAGAGAGAGAGAGAGAGAGAGAGAGAGAGAGAGAGAGAGAGAGAGAGAGAGAGAGCTATGCAGGTAATGACAGTATCTTACAACAACATTAATGAAAGTAATAATATTATAGTTATAGTTCTGGTTACTGCGGTACAATATGTTGAAAGTATGTATTAATATCTGGCAGTATACATGTGTGACAATAATCATATGTGTATAATAACAGAAGAAGTATGACTAATGACTAATGATGGCAGCAGCAGCAGGAGGAGGCATCTGGCAGGACCACGGCAGCAGCACAACCACACACGTCACGCTGTCCAGGCACCGCTGTGATATGAGTTAATCTGAGAGACAGTGGAGCACAAAGGCTCCGGAGAAGAAGCCGAGTTAGTGACATCCAGAATGGCCGGGTTAGCTAGATGCAGTAATAGGATACGAGAGAGAGAGAGAGAGAGAGAGAGAGAAGGAGAGAAGGGGCCCGGTGTATTAAGAAGGGTCCTCCGGCAGACTAGGCCTAAGTCAGCCTAACTAAGGGCTGGTACAGGACAAGCCTGAGCCAGCCCTAACTATAAGCTTTATCAAAGAGGAAAGTCTTAAGTCTAGTCTTAAATGTGGAGACGGTGTCTGCCTCCCGGACCGTAACAGGAAGATGATTCCACAGGAGAGGAGCCTGATAGCTAAAGGCTCTGGCTCCTGATCTACTTTTGGAGACTTTAGGGACCACGAGTAACCCTGCGTTCTCAGAGCGCAGTGTTCTGGTGGGATAATATGGCACTATGAGCTCTCTAAGATATGATGGAGCTTGACCATTTAGAGCTTTATAAGTTAACAGTAGGATTTTAAATTCAATTCTGGATTTTACAGGGAGCCAGTGCAGAGAAGCTAAAACAGGAGAAATATGATCTCGTTTCTTAGTTCCTGTTAGTACACGTGCTGCTGCATTCTGAATTAGCTGGAGAGATGCATGCAGAGTGATTTTTGTGGAATCCATACTGCTGTCCATAAAGTATTTTATACATGTTAAAATGTTGACGACAGCATCCATAAACTAATTTTCTAAAAGTTTGGAAAATTTGTGAAATGTTTTGGATCATCTGCTTTAAAAAGAGGAATGACTTTATTTATGACTATATAAATATATATATATATATATATATATATATATATATATATATATATATATGTAGTAAAGGTTTCAGAACTGAGCTTTTCACCTCTTTTACCAGAGCTGCACTAATTCAGTCATGTCCTGGAGAATCACTCTTTGATTCCCTTATAACCTCGTTTATCTATTTGATGTAGGAGGTTCAAAAAACACACGGAAAGCAACCTCTTACATAATCAGCTGGACTAGTGTTTGTACTGAAAATTTTCTTAGAAATGGAAACTCCAACATTCACAAAAAACTAGTGAATCCGCAGGCCGTATCAGAAGGCTTCATGATGGAAGTTTTCCCATCAAAAAACTGGGAGGAAATCTTGTGGCAGTTTTCTTCTTTTGTCGTGGCTGATTTATAATTTTCCACGTAGCTTCGGTTTCATTTGCAGCGTTTCTGAACTGACAAACTGTTTTTGTTGTTGTTTTGTTTTTTTTCTGCTCTAAGAAGATGATTACATTTATTTCTAAGATGGGATAGGCCTAAATTTTTGGAATTTTTGCAGGCGGAAGAATGAACACAAGTTCATGTTTGTTTTGATCAAATATCACTCTAAGGTTTCCTGTGGTTGAGCCAGAGGCCAGAGCAATGCCATCAGAGGAAACTATCTCTTCATACTGTACTGTATACTTCTAACATATATACTATCAAATGCCTATCCCTCACTCTTATCTAAGACAAGGCTGAAGAATCTTAATAAAGTCTGTATTATCTTCATTAGGTGCATACACATTCACTAGTGAGACCTCAGTACCATCGTTGCCCCGTTCACTCGTATAAACCTTCCCTCACTGTCTTTAAACTTTGATGTGGAGTTCACTCCTCTCCTTTTAAATCCCACCACACCTCTTGTGGAGCATGAGAGGAATAAAACACTTTGTCTGCCCATCTTTAGCTTTATATGTTCAGCATTTGACATGTGAGTTTCTTGTGTATGAGCTACATCACAGTGTAGTTGTTTGAGCTGACCCAATATTTTTTACCTCTTTACTGGACTATGTAAAGTCAAAAAAAAAAAACAAAAAAACCCAAAAAAAAGCGAGGGGCTTCGACTTGCCTTATCCATTTCGTCCTGCCAAGTTTTGCTGCAGTTGTTCTTGTTTCTGGACTTCCTGCTCATTCTCACACAATTCTACCATGTTTTACATTTTTGGAGTAAAAGTTTAACGGCAGGAGATGGATTTCTATCAGAGGTGGTCGGAGCAGATCTAATATGGAGCCAATTACAACTCTGATAGTTTCAAACTGTGAAACCTGTTCATGTTGTCTGTGCTGGTAGTCAGAGTAGTTCTTCACATCATGCATTGCAAGAGACTGTGCATCGTGTGTTTTTGCAGTAAGGAAATTGTCGATATTGTAAATAAGGGCATAAGTAAAACTTCAAAAGATTGGAAAGATATTGATATGTTTCTAGTAAAGAAAATAATAAATGGAATTGTGGATCCACTAACATATTTATGTAATTTATCATTCAAAACAGGAACATTTCCAGGTAACATGAAAGTTGATAAAGTCATTCCATTGTTTAAAGATGGTGACAAACACCTTTTCACCAACTATAGAACTGTATCCTTGCTTTCTCAGTTCTCAAAAATAATTGAAAAACTTTTTGTTACAAGACTGGATAACTTCATTGAATAAAACAATATACTAATGGACAGTCAGTATGGTTTCAGATCAGGCAGATCAACTTCTATGGTATTAATTGAGTTGGTAGAGGAGATAACAAACTGTATAGATGACAAGAAATATGCTATGGGAATATTTGTGGACCTAAAAAAAGCATTCGACACAGTTGATCATGAGATACTACTTAAAAAACTGGAGATGTATGGCATCAGAGGGGTTGCATTGGATTGGATTAAGAGTTACATTGAAAACAGGCTTCAGTTTGTGCAGCTGGGTAACAATAAGTCAAAGAGTCTGAATATTACACGTGGTGTACCACAGGGGTCAGTCTTGGGCCCTGAGCTATTTATTTTGTACATCAATGACATTTATAGAGTCTCAAACATACTTAAGTTTGTTGTCTTTGCGGATGACACAAGTATTTTTTGTTCTGGGGAAGACTTGCAGCAGCTCTTGAAAGTGGTCACAAAAGAAATGCATGAATTAAAATGTTGGTTTGACACAAATAAGTTATCATTGAACTTGAACAAAACTAAATTTATGTTATTTGGGCAGCGTAAAATGAACGATGATGTTCAAGTGGAAATTAATAATATTGCAATAGAAAGAGTATCTGAAAACAAATTTTTGGGTGTTTTAATAGACCACAAGTTCTGCTGGCAGGCCCACATTAAGTACTTGTGTTCTAAGATGGCAAAGAGCATTGGAGTGCTGAGTAAATGTAGATACATCTTAAATCAAACAACACTACACTCTCTGTACTGCGCACTGATATTACCATATCTGATCTACTGTGTTGAAATCTGGGCTAATACTTACAAGAGCACTTTACAAAGGATATGCACATTGCAAAAAAGAGCAGTGAGGATAATAATTCATGCTGGGTATTTCGATCATACCAATCCTCTATTTTACAAATCGCAGATATTGAAATTTATGGACTTGGTGAAGGTTAGAACAGCAATAATGGTATTTAAAGCAAGAAACAATGCACTGCCTGAAAACATTCAAAAAAATGTTTCAAAATAGAGAAGGAAAATATCATCTAAGAGGAAAACTAAACTTTAAACAACTTAGTGTACGCACTACTCTTAAAAGCATGTGCATATCAGTCTGTGGGGTAACTTTGTGGAATGTTCTTGACGAGGGAATCAAACTAAGCACTAGCACTATACAGTTTAAAAACAGATACAAGAAAACAATTCCTGCCAAATATAAGAAAATGACCGCTTAACGACTATTTATTTTTTGTATGTATTTCTTTTATTAAATTTCTGTTCCTTATATGAAGCATCATGTATAAATTGAGTTTAAGATATTGCAGGAGGATAATTAAATTATGCCTTGATTTGTTTTATTTTTTTCTTACTACTTTATTTATTTTTGTTGTTGTAATTATATATTATTTTCTCAGGGATAAAGGACTTTATATCTTTTTGATTTTTCTTTTTGTTTGTTTGTTTGTTATTTGTATTACATATAATAACGTGAAGAAGGGGTAGGACTAAATAAGCTCTTTGCTTCCTCCTGTTCCCTCTCGAACACATTATTTTGTGGTTGTTTTTTTTCTGGATAAGACTGTTTATTTGTCGTTGTGCTTTTTATGACAGTTTGTTACTTTTATTTTTGTGGTTATTTGTCAATACACAAAACTAAACTAAACTAAACTAAACTAAACTAAACTAAACTAAACTAAGCACCTGAAGACATTTTAAGGAGCAAATGTGGGACTGTGATCAAATGATCCAATGAAAATGTTCCTGAGTCCTGACCCTCTGTCCTGCCCAAAGTACCGTAACACCACCAATAGACGAGCATCAAAATGCAGATGGCGGTTCATCTGACCGCATTCTAAGATATCAGCAAACATCCAGAAACAAGCACAGCGATAACGTGAAGGCAGCCATTCACCAACTGAAGCAACAGCACACCAATCACACTTCATATCTGATCATTCACATGAAGGAACAGTTTGTGGTTCTTATCAGATCTGTTATCTGCTGATAGTGACAGAGTCCAGTCTTCTCTGGTGAAGGCAAAGAAAGCAAACACAACATTTTCCCAACTAAGAGCAAACCACTTCAAATCAGCTCATTCACAGAGTTTGATAGTTTATTAAAGAGGCTTTATTTTCTTTGAACATAGTAGATGACACTGATCCATTTATTACAGTCATCTGCATCATTTCATCTCTCTGTGTATGGAAGCTTCCAGCAAACATGATTCAACAATGGTGACATCAACGCTGAATATCTGCCACATATTTGAACACAGAGCTGCACAGGTGAGTGGAAAGTTCTCCTTCTGATGGCGCTCAGCTTTGGTTCTGCTTGTTAAATGGTTGTGAGCAGACGGTCGCTGCAACACGTTCTCATCCCAAGTTGTCACATATCTCCGCTTTGTCACTGGCCTTTCACGTCTATATATTACAGCTAGATAACCTGCTGATGATGTTCGCCGCACGCTGCAACCAACACCACGACGTCAACAAAAGCAAGTGGTTAGATTTAGAAAAACATCATGCTTTGACTCTACATTCACACGGGAAGCGAACACCAGGGTCTCAGCTGAAAGTCCAGGATTTGTTGGACCCATCCCCCGCCCCTCCCATCCACCCTACAGGGTCTTTCACGCTCCTTATGTTACACCGTTACCGGCAGCGTTTTAACCCGATGCCGTCCAGTGGCCTATCATCACAGCACAACAGGTTCTGTCTGGCCACGTCACAAACTGACGCCCCCCACTGCATATTATACTGTCATACGTGACACCAAAATCACTGACAAAGCGGTGGTATTTGACGACTGCAGAATGAGAACAAGATGGTCACATGGTGTCGTCTTTTCCACGTCCAATAATGATCCTCCTGGACCAACTTCACAAACCCCTAAAGTACTTTGTTAAAGTAGTGCTGGTACTAAATGTCTCTGTGCAGGTATGTGTTTTTAATTCTGTCCTAAAATGTCCTCATATTGTCTTTAATTGGTTGTAAACAGACGTCCTGAACTAACGTCCTCTGCACGTAGAATAAACCTCTCATTTTTGTTGTATTCATTATGATCTCTGAAGGCTCCTGATACACGTGTTCATATCTTTATTCATATAATTTCATTAGTTATGGGGATATTTGGTATCAAATCCTTTCAGTTAAAAATTAGGCAACATTTTTATGAAATACACAAAATCCTTCATCACTAAACTGAGCAAAACCTTTAACAGCAAAATACTTTACAAAGAAAAAAAAAGCAAAATTCTGATAAAAGCAGCAAAATCATTCATTATTTCTATTTTGTTTTGTTTGTCTGTTCATGGTTTTCTTTTCTTTTTGTCTTTAATGATGGTACCACACATCACTAAGTAAATTTCTGCATCACATAAGCTTTTTTTGGTTTTTATTTAAATTCTTAATTACAATAATTACAATAGCAAATTCTTTCATCAAAAATTAGAAAAATTTTTATGATTTAAGCAAAATTCTTATAAAAATGAGTAAAATTCTTGCAAAAGAAGCAAAATCAAATTTTAAAGATTTTTTTTAATTTTTTTCTATTTAATGATGGTACCACACACCACTAAGTAAATTTCTACATTACACAATTAAGCTTTTTTTTTTTTAAATATAGTCTACTTTAAAAAAATAAAAATACAATAATTACAATAGCAAATTCTTTCATCAAAAATTCTGATAAAAATGAATAAAATTCTTATAAAAGCAACAAAATCATTCTTTTTTTTTTTTTTTTACTATGTTTTGTTTGTCTGTTCGTGGTTTTCTTTTTTTTTTTTGTCTTTAATGATGGTACCACACACCACTAAGTAAATTTCTACATTACATAATTAAGCTTTTTTTGGTTTTTATTTAAATTCTTAATTACAATAATTAGCAAATTCTTTCATCAAAAATTGGAAACATTTTTATGATTTAAGCAAAATTCTTATAAAAATGAATAAAATTCTTGCAAAAGAAGCAAAATCAAATATTACTGATATTTTTTAGGCTATTTTTTTTCGATTTAATGATGGTACCACACACCACTAAGTAAATGTCTACATTACAAAATTAAGCTTTTTTTTTTTTTTAATAATTTCTTTTTTTTTTTTTTACATTTTTAATTACAATAATTACAGTAGCAAATTATTTCTTCAAAAATTAGAAACATTTTTATGATTTAAGCAAAAATTCTTACAAAAATGAAAAAAATCTTGCAAAAGAAGCAAAATCATCAAATATTACTGATATTTTTTAAAAAATTTTTTTATTTTTTCTATTTAATGATGGTACCGCACACCACTAAGTAAATTTCTACATTACATAATTAAGATTTTTTTGTTGTAAATATTAAATTTTTTTTTAAAATTTTTAATTACAATAATTATAATAGCAAATTCTTTCATCAAAAATTAGAAACAAAATCATCAAATATTACTGATATTATTTTGTTAATTATTATTTTTTGCCTTTAATGACGGCACAGCTGAAGACAGACGGGAAATGTGGGAGGTTGGAATCAAACCTGTGTCGCTGCAGAGGGCTCAGTCTATATGGGGCGAACACTCTACCAGGTGAGCTACAGGTCGTCACATGACTGACTGAAAGCTGGCTACACAGCAAGGTTTTAACTACTATTGTCGATGTGCCCGGGTATACGTGTTTTAGAAAAGACAGGAACAGTGGTAGAGGAGGCGGAGTGATTATTTACATTAGGGATTCATTTAAGTGCACTCAAATTGAGTTTGAATATGATGTTTCTATTGAACGTCGAGGATTAAATGCTAATTTTTATCCCCAGAGATGCATTTCCGCATTTTGGTTTTATACAACCCTCCCGCATGTGACATAGGTTTTTATGATAAGTTGGAAAAATTGCATGAAGCCATTTCCCATAAGACAGAAGTGATGATATTCGGCGACTTCAATAAATTGGGCAGATAAGAAAACTAAGAAGAAACTCAAGGATTCAATGTCTAAATTTGATTTCAGTCAGAAAATTAAAGGGCAAATTCGAATCACCCGATCCACCCAGACCCAAATTGATCTGATGTTTTCTAACCGAGAAGAACGTATAGTGAAGACGTACAATCTCATAACAGGATTGTCGGATCACAATATGATTCTGGCAGCGAGGAAATTAACTAAGAAACGTTTGGCCAATTATAGTTTGCCAAAATCAGATAAACTTATTTTACCAAAACAGGATCTATCAAGTCTAGGAAATGAACTTAATGGGATGACATGGAATAATGTTCTGCAAAGCAACGATCCGAATGGATGTTGTAATGAATTGATGACTGTTATTGAAAAAATTATTTGCAAGTTCCTTAAAAAATCCAAAAACTCAAATAGGAAGGAATCCCTTCCATGGGTAAATGTGTCGATTAGACAATTAATGAAACAAAGAGATTTCGCACTGAAGGCCTTCTTAAAGAGCCGAACAAATACTGCCATGGCCCTATACAAAGTGCTTCGAAACCGAGTAACCAAAGAACTGTGGACCGCAAAAGCCAAATATTACACTATTTTGATAACAGATGCAAAAGGAAACAATTTGTTAATCTGGAAACAAATAAAAATCTCATAAACTCACAGGAGAATATTAAAAAAACAGTACATGAGATCAAAGTTGGAAACCAAATTATCTCGGATAGTAGACAAATTGCACAAGCATTTAATGATTATTTTATCGGGTCAGTGGAGGAACTTGCCAATAACTTTGAACAAACTAGCTTGTGTATTGACACCACTACAAACAGAAAGAAAGGCTGTATGTTTGAACTGCAGGCAACCACTAAAACACAGGTCACTGAAATAATTAATACATTCAAAAATACACATTCAAAAGACCTTTTTAATCTGGACATAGCATTTTTGAAAGGACACAGTGATGCACTGGCTGAACCGTTAACTCACTTGATCAACACCTCCATGGCTAGTGGAAAGTTCCCAGAAATGTGGAAACAAGCAAGAGTAGTGCCTATTTTTAAATCTGGAGCAGCTGATCAAGTGAGTAATTATGGCCAATCAGCATCCTTCCTGCTTTTCGTAAGGTGCTGGAAAAGGCTGTGGCAAAGCAACTGATGAACTACTTGGAAACTCATAATTATCTGCACCCATTACAATTTGGTTTTAGACCAAAATTTTGGGTAGGTATAAAATATGCATGATGTGTATCTGTATGTAAATATGTGTATTTGTTGTTGTGTATGTGTATGTTGTTTTGTATGTTTTCTTTTTTAATGGCCCTTCAAGGGACGGGCATTGGAAATTAGCAGTAGCTATAAATGCTGTGATACATTGCATTGGTTAATTGCGGTGCAATTCTCTATGTATATGTATCTGTCCCTATCAAATAAACATGAAAATGAAAAACATCCAGCACATCAATAAGTAAATTCCTTCGTTACACAATTAAACAACAATGTTATGAAATAAACAAAATCAGTCATCACAAGATTAAAGGGGAACCACACCGATTTTCAGAATTCATACATGTCACTCCTGTGGTCTATGGCAGGTATAAAGAAACATTAGTAAACATGTACAACTTTCTGCTAAATCCAAAATCAATCTTGTGATGTCACAGGGTATAAAGTCTGGAGCTGCTCCGGTGACAACGACATGTTCTCTAATATTGATTAAACTTTCTGAGGTGTTTATTTTATTTAATATAAAACATTATCTGACCAGCGTTGTTCCTGATGGACCTGTGTTGGTGTATCTCTGGTTCTGAACGGCGCCGGCTGCTCCGACTCCAGTATACCTGCTTTCAAGTCTAGTTTTCAGATGAAACTTTATATTTGTGTTTTTAAAGATTGACGTCTTCAGTAGGAACCAATGGGCTCAGAGCTGACAGGAAGTCAGACAGTATGAAGAGACTAACACCTTGTTGATTTGGTCTTTTCATGTTGACAGTAAGAAAAATATAGTATATAACGTAATATCATAACTCCATCCTTCTGGTTTAAAGGGAACATGCGTATAAAAACCCATGTGGATGTGAGGTGAGCTCCTTGGAGGTGCTACTCTGCTCCTGAGCTCCTTCCTCTTCAGTCGGCCCTCCTTCAGCTGCAGCAACACCCAGGTTATAATAATCCAGCTCAATGTTCTCCTGTCTGCCCACCTTCTGCCCCCTGCTGGCCTGGAGACACATGACAGCACACACATGTGACTTCCTGCATCACTCCTCTCTTCACTTCAGTAAACACAGACTGAGTGCTTCATGTCAGTCACAGGTCTAAACAACAGACACGTGTCAGTACCTTACAGTAGAAGTAAAGGACCATATTCTCCAACAGCAGAATCAGCGGCAGGACGACGGCTCTGATGATGAAAGGTGTTGGATCTGAACAAACACATAGAAAGTCATTACATCTTTCGCTGTTCACATGATAAAGTCCTGTGAGAATAATCTGTAGAAATAAACCTGAGGTGACTTTAGTGAGACTTTTCTATGTGGGCTGACATGTGGGTGTTTCCCTACCAGACAGTAGGCCGATACAGTGAAGCCTCTAGCTGTATCTGTGACATTAAACAGTCAGTACTCAGGTGTAAACTAGAACAAACCACAAACAGCTTCAGTGTCTGGTTCTCTTTTGACCCTCGCTCAGTGTCTCACTATGGGAATCACCCTCTGCTGTGACCAATCACAGAAGCTCCAGCACGTCTGTTGGGATCACTGGACTCCACAGATGATTTTTGTTCATTTGTGTAACTCTAAACTGAACAGGTAAAGACTCGTCCTGTAAGTTCAGCCCTCTTAGAAAAGGGCTGCTGTGGCCTCCTTTGATCATCAGCCATTTGAACTCTGTTACTCAGGATACGTCATGTTTCACACTTCAGTGTGAAGTTCCACCCATGGACCCAGTTTTCAGTTACCATTGGTCACCTTGACATGCCACCCTGTGATGTCACCAGGCCAACAAACCTTCCAGACCAGCCATGTGGTGTGATGTATACATCACTGACGAAAGGTTGAGAACCACTGATTTAGAAGACTTCAGTGTCAGTATACCCCCTAACCAGCACAAAGCATTTTTGGTTGAAAAAAAAGATGAAATACACAGCACTGTGCCATCAGTGTCTGATTTAATAAACTTTGTAACTAGACACTTTCAAATTTCAAACATTTGAAAATTCATCAACAAAACATTTAAAACTCAGTGTGCATATTATTGCTCATTTGTAGTGGTCTCTCTTGAACTATTTGGAAATAAAGATATAAAAATAACTAAAGACTTTTTAAATTTTTTTTTGAATGGATGCTAATTTTAAATATATCTTTTTTAAAATCTCACGTACACCTGGAGTGCCTTCACATACCCCCATGGGTACACGTACCCCCATTTGAGAACCACTGTCCTAAATGGTAGAAGACACCAGACAAGTTAGCGCCTATGACATGAGTAACACAATGACAGTTGTCATGGGAACTGCCCACTGGGTCGACATCCCATTGTTCCAACCATACTAAACTCATTGTTCTGAAGTCCGTTCCGAAATCATCATGATGCCCTGTGGTTAAGGTCTGGTTAGGTTCAGGCACAAAAACCACTTGGTTAGGGTCAGGAAAAGATCATGGTGTGGGTTAAAATGCAAAAGAAAGTGGCAAACACATAAGCTGTGAGCCTGCTCCGCCTCAAGCCTTTCCCAGCTGACCCAGAGCCGGTCGTGGTGCACCATCAAGGCAGAAATACGCCCGCCGAGAGCCGTTCAGCACCGCGGACCGTTGGACTAATGGCATGTCGGACCAATGACATGGACCCGTCGTCACAGTGTCATTCCAGAAACAACATGTGGTCAGCTGATCATTTTCAGTCAGTGTGGACCAATCATCTTCTCCAAACCTGCATGTAAACAGTCAGCTTACCTGAGACAGTGACGGAGAGCAGGCGGCTCTCAGAGGAGAAGTTATGAGAGAAAACATAGAGGTGATAAACACAGCTGTAGCTTCCTTGGTGGGCGGGCTCTGCTTCAGGAAACAGGAAGTAGGCAGAGTGATTGACAGCTGGTTGGGTGTAGTTGTGTGTTGAGTTGGAGGAGGTGAAGGTGAGCTGGAAGGAGCCTCCTGGGTACTGTGGCTGGATGGAGCAGCTGATGGTGAAGTTGGAGCCTCTGAGCACGTGAAACCCCTGCTGCTGGGCCTCGGAGACCCCGTCCATGGAGGAGGACACAGAGATGATTGGCTGAAGAAGCAGGTCTGTAAATACAGAGAGGTGATTGGCTGAAGCAGCAGGTCTGTAAATACAGAGAGATGATTGGCTGAAGCAGCAGGTCAGTAAATACTGGGTCAGCACCAATAGTACGTCGTGGTACACCTGCAATGTGCCAATTAGGTGGAGTCTGCACTCCTTTTGACAGTTATCGTAGCCAGTAGATACGCCACATCCACTGCTAAATTTAAGTGTTCACGTCACCACGACCACATGACTCATACAAACACAAACCAAAGCTGTGTAAATGGAGTGGAGTCTGTCAGCCAGCGGCAGCAACCACGTAACTGTCAACTGACAAAACAAACAGCACTGTTGGTCTACAGGTCAAAAGCCAGGGTGGCTTCCTGAGCTGACAAATAGTTGCCTGCATAGACAGTAATGTTGACAATTTGATCTTATGTAAGTCTTATTCATTTCCCTTCACTTGTTTGTGTTTGTATGAGTCATGTGGTCGTGGTGACGTAAACACCGCTCTCTCTGCTGGACTTCAGCAGTCAGTCCGGTGTATCTACTGGCTATGATAACTGTCTGATGGTGTGCAGACTCCACCCATCTGGTGCACTGCAGGCGCACACTGGACCCACTGGCTGAAGAGGGATGGATGGACGCTCACTTCTCTTTAGGAAGTCATTTACATTTAAGTCAAATAGAAACCACTGACTGTCACTGTGACAGAGGAAGGAACATACTGGAAACATTGCTGTCACTGATGATGTCACTGATGATGTCACTGATGGACTTACCTGAGCAGGTGAGATTCAGGATGGAGGAAGAGGAAGATGATCTTGCACACTCCCTGAGAGCAGATCCAGAGTGAACACAGTCAGACCTGATCCTCCACACAGGTCTGTCTGAGGACGCCTTTCTCTCTCGCCCAGAAACAGCAGAGCCACAGTCCAGATCTCTGCAGACAACACCTGCTGTCTTCAGGGTCCAGTCAGAGCCCTTCACTGGTCTCCATTCTCCCCGATATTTGACCTCCAGTGTTCCTGCACAGTGACTGTCTCCTCCCACCAACCTGACAGACTCTGAACAGAAACCAGAGAGTCATCAGTAAAAGAACAAAGTGAGTTTCATTAGAAGAGAAATGAACCAAATCAGAGCTGCAGCTCCTCTTCTACCTGAGCAGGTGAGTCCAACAGCTTTGCCAGGTGAGCAGGTGTTTCTATCTGAGCCTGAGCTTCTACAGTCCAGGAGAGCAGACTCATGGCCTCCACACTGGAACTCTTTGGTCCACATTGGAGCCTCCACTTCTCCATAGAGCGCCCCCTGGAGGACTGAAGGAGCCCCACAGCCAAGCTCCCTACAGACCACCTCTGCATCCTGCTGGTCAAAGTCAGCTTCACACACTGAGGACCACCTCTGGTTAGACTTCACCTCCAGTCTGCCTGAGCACAGACTGGTCCCATCCACCAGCCTGACAGAGTCTGGAGAGATAATAGAAGATAAAATAGAGAGAGATAAAAGACACCAGACACTAAATAAAAAGATGTCATCAAACAACAATTCACTGATTCAAACTGGACTCACAACAATTCCAACATCACTTCATCACCAACAGCTTCTGCAGAGGCAACACCACTGACACAAACCACATGTAGAACTGCAGTACACCATAATACTAGAACCAGCAATATTAATAATAATAATAATAATAAGAATTTGTTACATTTGTTCATGACATCTCCATTTTTGATCATTTTGGGCTTTTGTCTCATTTTTTTTTTTAATTTAAATTTTTATTAATTTTTAAGACAAAAAACAAAAAAAACAAACAAAAAAAAAAACCACACACACACACACACACATACACACACACACACACACACAAACACCAAAATTAACACAGACCTAACAAAGACAGCCTCATTCCCACAACATAAACAGCAGAGCTCACAGTATATGTTTCAAAAGTCCAACAGCTCAGCATCGTCTATTGAAAAGTTCATAAGTTGACCCATTCCAAGGGTCAGGCCCAAAAAAAAAAAAAAAAAAAAAGAACAAGCAAAAAAAAAAACAAAACAAAAAAAAGCCAAGCAAAACAGAATATACATCCGCAAGGCAAATAGATTCAAGACTCTACAATGTTTGACTATCCCATATTTATTTCTTTTACAAAAGACAAAAATTGATTCCACACCAGCAGATATGATTCTTTGTAATGATGCAATTTGGCTATCATTAGTTTAAATGATGCATTCTCTGTCATTATTTTAACCCAATCTCTATATTCAGGTCTAGCTTGGCCTTTCCAGTCACGAAGAATAACTCTTGCAGCTGAAATGAAGCCTGTCATGGCAAGAGCAAATGCAGGTTTTGAAATTTTAGGTAGACATGACCTGTCTCCCAAGAGGCACAGCTGGATTGATTCAGGTACGGGTACACAAAGCCATTCCTGAAGTGTTTTGATTACCTCTCTCCAGAAAGGCAGAACTAAAGGGCAGGCCCACATTGTATGGATAAAAGTGCCTTCATGCGTCTTAAATTTCCAGCATAAGTTATTTTCGAGTAGGCCCATTTTGTGGAGATGGACAGGTGTAAAATAATATCGATGAAGTATTTTATAGTGTATAAACTTTCCCTGAGCTTCTCTTGTTAACCAGCCTGTATTAGAGATGATCTTTTTCCAAGAATCCTTGTCAATATTCAAACTTAGATCCTTCTGCCAAATAAGCCTAAGGCTCTCAGTATCGCCATATATGGCATTAGCTGTCATCTTATAAAAAGTGGCAGCTGAATGATTATTTTTAGGTAATTTAAAATAAGCCTGAATTATATTGTCTTCACCAGGCATCTGTTTTACCAGACTCACTAAACTACTTCTTATTTGCAAGTATCTCCAAAAGTCAGCTTTGTCTTTTAGGTCAAACTGTGTGCGGAGTTCTTCAAAAGATTTAAATATTTTGTCCATAGCCAGAGATGATAGATTTCGTATACCCCTCGATAACCATGAGTGCCAGTAAATAGTTTTTTTCTCCACCGTTATTGCTGGGTTATTCCAAGGTGAAGAATATCCCTGTTTATACTGTGAGATCTTTAATAATTTGTGAAGCTTAGCCCTGACATTCTTTGAGTGTTGTAGGATTGGATTAGCTTCTTTGCTCCCAGCATTATTAAATATTAGGTTTTTTTGTGACAAGACCTCGATTGGACTAAAAGGGACAGTGAGTTCTTGCTCTATTCCTGTCCATCCTAAATAGTTACTCTCATTTGTCCAATGTCTCGCCAATTTAGCCAGCTCAAAGGCAATACTATACAACTCTACATTAGGTAGGGAAAGCCCACCATTACTTCTTGTTGTGAAAAGTTTTCCTATATTAATCCTTGGTTTCTTTCCCATCCATAAGTAATCTTTTATAATTTGATTGTATTGTTTGAAAAGTTCTCCAGGTATTGTCATTGAAATCTGAGAAAATATTTCCATTATTTCAAGAAGGGCTGGGGTAGAAGAAGCTGGGTCTGAAATCAGACAAAGAATGTCATCCGCATATAAGAAGAGCTTATGCTCTCTTCCACCGGCCTGTACACTTTTAATTCTCTGTTCTTTTCTTATAGCTATCGCTAAAGGTTCGATAAATAAAATAAAAAGAAGAGGAGAAAGGGGATCCCCCTGTTTTGTTCCTCTAGACAGTCTAAAAAATGGAGATATGAAGCTATTTGTGACAACGGCTGCACTAAGTTTTGCATAAATTACCTTAATCCAATTAAAAAAAAAACTTCCAAATCCAAACTTTTCTAACACACGTACTAAAAACCCCCCCTCGACCCGATCAAATGCCTTCTCAGCGTCTAGTGAGAAGGCAGAAACAGGTATACTGCTATTCTGATTTAACCATACCAAGTGAAGTAGCTGTCTTAGATTATCAGAAGAGGACCTCCCTTTAATAAAACCCACTTGGTCTGTATGGATAATTGTTGATAGGACATTTTCCAATCTCATAGACAAGACTTTGGTAAGCCCTTTATAGTCAACATTCACTAAGCTAATCAGTCTAAAGCTACCTGGATCTAATGAGTCCTTATCACTTTTAAGAATTAATGAAATGAGAGCCTCATTAAAAGTATACGGTAGTCTTGCCAGAGTGCATGCTTCAGTATAGACATTTGTTAGAATAGGTGATAGTAAATCTATGATTTCTATAATATTCAACTGGGAAACCATCCATTCCTGGAGATCTTCCCATTTTCATAGACTGAATAGCTGCCCTAACCTTTAGTTCGGTGATTGGTGCATCAATCTCCTGTGCCTGATCAGACGACAGCTGTGGGAATTCAATTTTAGAAAAAAAATCTTCTATTTTGCTCATATTTATCTCCGTGTCTGAAGAGTAGAGTTTTGAATAAAATCTCTGAAATCTCTGATTAATCTCACATGTTTTAGTGATTATTTCTCCCTGTTCATTTCTAATTCCTGGGATGACATGTGCTGCATCTTGTTGTTTTAACTGCCTGGCTAATAATTTACTGGCTTTTTTTCCATTCTCAAAAAAACTGGCCTTTGTTCTAAAGAGAGCATACTCTGCCTTTTTGTTATAAATTTCATTAATATCTAATTTTAATTTACAGATTTCTTTTAATAACATGTCACTGTAATTAAGGGACAGATCTTTTTCTTTTTTTTGAGTTGGGATTCTAACTTAATCATTTTAGCATTATTATCTCTTTTCTTTTTGCTTGAATATGCCATAATTTTACCTCTAATAAAGGCTTTAGATGCACCCCAAACAGTGCTGAGTTTCTCAGCACTGTCTGACTCCTCACCAACTACCAAATCAAGCATCACCATTGCATGATCAGTAAGCGCAATAGCCCCAATTTTACATGCAATGTATGCATCACTCATAGATTTGGAAATTAAAAAATAATCAATCCTTGAGGTTGATTTGTGTTTATGAGAGAAAAAAGTAAATTCTCTTTCTCTAGGATTAATCAATCTCCATATATGCACTAGGCCATGATCTTCCACCAATTGGTGTATTGCCTGTCAATCCTTTGGGGTTCTTTTACTGTAATTGATCTATCTAGTATGCCATCTTGAACCTGATTAAAATCCCCCCTAGGACTGTTTGTCCATTACCAATATCACCTAGCAGTTTATTGATTTTATAGAAGAAATTGGCATCTTCTGTATTTGGGGCATATATATTGCACAGATTTACCTTGCTTCCATTTATCTTAACTTCTGCACATATAAATCTCCCTTCCTCATCCTTATATTGGTTCAACAGTACACAATTTAGCCTCTTATGGATTAAAATTGCAACTCCACGTTTCTGACTAGAAAAACAACTGAAAAAAGACTGACCTATCCAATTTTGTTTAAGTTTAGTAGCTTCCATATCTGTCAAATGAGTTTCCTGCAGAAACACCACGTCTGCCTTCTGAGATTTAAGATAATATACGTTTCTTTCTTTTAACAGGGTTTGACAAACTATTCACGTTCCAAGTAATTATGTTTATATTATTAGACATCATTATTAATTGATTTATCAACTAACAGAAATTTGCTTTCCATAACAGAATAAATTGAGCATGCCCATCCAGAAATACATTAAGTCTTGTCCTGTCAGAAAAAACTAAAACACAGTACCTGTATGCTGCTGTAAAACTCAAGTCTGTGCAAAACGCCAAATCAAAACTTACACACACAGGCACACGCACACACACACACACACACACAAAAGAAAAAACGATAAACATTCCCCTCCCCGCTCCCCACCCCATGCCCATTACAGGCAATCCCTGTCATTACTGGTCCGTGTGGTGCTGCCAGTGACCATCCTCCCAAACCTCCCAAATCCCCACATCAGAAATCAAACTTTCTACTACCTCAATATGTTAAGGATTAAAACTAAAAAACAATTTTATATCATATTTAAATCAGAGAGACTCAAAAGAGCTATATATGCCTGCAGCCTGTTTCATAAGTTCATCTATTCGGTTCCCGTGGCTAAATAATTCAAAAATATTAAGCAAACAAGCAGACACACACACATACACAAAAAAAAAGTGGTGAAAAAAAAAGTCACAGCTCTGATTGTTCACGCGCATCCGCGCAGGGTTAGTAGTCCTCCGAATGGCATATCTAGATGATGTTCATCTTCTCTCATGCATAGCCATTAATGATGATGGATACAGTCAACATACCTGTTCAATGCATAATGTGCCCATGTTCCAAATTATACATTCTCGTGTGTGTAATAAACTCCATTGCTTTACAGGGGTCCTCAAAACTTTTCCTCTCTCCCCTCCACGTAAAACGAAGAGTAGCAGGGTGAGCCAGTGTAAATCTGATGTCCAGGTCATGAAGTTTCTTCCTGACTTCGGCAAACCTCTTCCTCTTCTCAAACACTTCTTTTGTCATGTCAGGAAAGAAGGAGATCTTACAGTCGTTCCAAATGATTCCCCTCTTGTCTCTGTATCGTTGCTTTGCAGCCGCGAGCACCCTCTCCCTCTCCAGAAAGTTGTGGAAACGCATGATGAACGGCCTCGGTGGTCGACCCTCGTCTGGCAAGGCCCCCCGGTGCGGTGCACCTGTTATAACTCCGTTTCCAAAAGTTTTACGCCCAGTGCATTTGATATGATTCCTCTCACAAGATCTCTTGCGTTACCAGTTTCAGAGCGCTCTTTTACACCAACAAGGCGAAGATTGAGACGCTTGTCTCTATTCTCAATGTCCTGCACCGCACTCTGAAGTTCCTCATATTGCTGGTTTCTCCTTTTCGTCTCTCTTTCAAGCCATGCGTTCTCCATTTCCAACTCCGTAATTCGCGCATCTGCTTGCTCAAGCTTGTCGTTGATATCAGCAACCTCCGTCTCCATTTTGGCCTGCGATGATTTCACCTGTGAGACATCCACTTGTAAATCATGCAGAATACTGCTGACTTGAGCCATTTCACGCATAGCTTTCTCCAGAGTAGCTTGCAGTTCGGTCAGGGCGGTCAATGCCACTAGCAGCGGGGATGGCGTGTCCTCTTCAGAAATGGTTTCCACTCGCATGCTTGCGGCGCTAGTGATGCTAGCACCGACTGTATTATGCCTCGCACTCCCCTTTCTCGTAGACGCCGCCATTTCTAGGCCTTCTTCTTCTTGTTGGGTGTCATTGCAGAGTTGGTACAGGCCTTCGTTCGAAGCTGATATGTAGTAGAAATAAAGGTTTTACTTGTACATAGACTAGGGAAAGTGAGCGATCTGTCGGGACGCTCGCTCTAGGCAGCCATCTTGGTCAGCGGTTCCACGTGACTCAAAAAATTGGGTTTTGTTTCATTTTAAATAAAGTCTTGTCTTTCACAGTATGAAACTCTTGTCACCAAATTCAGATGATAAATACAGTTTTGAAGCTTGTGTAACCCAAGTCCCATGTAGTAATGTGTTCAGAAAAAGGAATGAAAAAAATCAGACCTCTATGGCAGCTGCAGGCCTGTAAAAAACTCTGACCAATCCCTGCCATTCGCTGCGAATGGAAAGAACCAATCAGATGCCTTCATGTCTCATATTGCCTGAGCCCCCCTCCGTCCCTCCCTCCCTCCTCCCTGCATGCACTCATCACGTGTCACCGTTGCCGGAAATAATCAGCACACTCCTCAGCAGAAATACCGAGTTAGCAGGACTTTGCTGAACAATGGCAGAGAAAATGTAGCCAGAAGTATGACTTCCAGTGTTACTTGTAATGGCTCGCCTCGCTAAACAGGCTGAGAAAAGAAAGTCGGAGGCAGAAAAGGCTGCGACGAAAAAGGCTTTGGATAAAGTGAGAGGACAAACCAGACATCAACAGCAGTCCAGCTTTTGAACGGTGGAGACAACTGAGGGAGCTGAAGGGTCTGGAAAGTGATGCAGAGGTTGCTGTCTTTCTGTTGGACAGGTAATTATTTGTTTGCTTAGGGGGAATTTGTTATTTTACTCGGCTCTCCTCTGCCCTGCTGACTGCAGGATGTGCGTTCAGGCATGTCTGGGCTCGTGACTTTGGATGGAGCACTGACGGGAGGGGGAGCAGGGGGTGGAGCTTAGAGGAGGTGCCACTTTCAAATCTTGCTAGCTCTCCAACATTACCAACTATAGCTTTAAGCAATCCAGGATAAGTGGAAAAGCGAGGCTGGACAAAGTCTCATCAGTCCATCCTGGCTTCATTGGTTGTTCCAACGCCAAGCCAGGCTGAGGAGGAGCGGCTATGTCAAGCCAGGTGTAACTTATTCAGGTAAGTGCGCGTCCACGGCTTTTTTAAATAGACCATGTGGGTCGATCACAGTTTCACTGATGCACCAATGGAGAGGGCACGTGCGGCTTACTTCTCGCCCAGTGAGCAGCGTGTCATCATGGAGACTTATGAGGAGGTTAAACACATCATAACTAATAAAGGAAACACAGCAGCAAATATTAAGCAGAGAGAAAATGCGTGGCAGACAATTGCGGACCGACTGAATGTGTAAGTAATCTAAAAATATACACTTGCTGCACAAATGAATCTGTCATAATTACAATTAAAGTTCCTTTCACAAATTAACAGTTGTACACTTCACCTTAAAGGTGAGCAGTGGGGGTTAATATTACTCGGGAAATGTACCATGATGATTCTTGATTCATTGTGCAAATCTCTTACAGGCTACATATAATCTCTCTCATTTAATGCTCATACAGCACAAATACAACTGGACAAAACCTGTCAGTCTTGTGGAAATAATTTAGTCCATAATGTATAAGAAGTCAGTGATGTGGTGCTCATAGAAAATATATTTGTAGCATGACACATATGCTGACCAGCCTGACAGCCTGCCTGGAAATATAGTGAGTATTGCCTGAAGGACATCCATGGTGTCCACAATTGCTGTGCTAACAGATATGTGTTGTACAGAATTCACAAACTGTCAGACAGCTATATGCAAGTCATCTACAGAAGCAGATAGCCCTGGCAGATGTGAAGCTCCAGTGTGAAAAGAGAAGCTGCAGGACATGGAGCTTGACAGACAAATAAATAAAAAGACCTCAAGGAAACTGGAAATTAAGAAATTAGAGAAAGAAGGAAGTGATTTTAATAAAATCCTGCTATAAGCAGCTATTTTAAGAACGAGAAACAAAAAGCGTCTCTAAAACCATCTGTGTGACATCATTGCACTTTATAAACTGTGAATATGATATTTATGCATTTATCCAGTTCATATTTTAACCAGTTTTAGTATTATGAACTGTTGTTTTTCATGCAACTATTTCTACGCTGTGTAACTGATTTTATGCGCTGTAGTCGGAATGATTTTAGACAGGGCTACACCTGTAAAGGACGACAAGCTGCCAACACTGAACAGCTGCACACTAGTCCTACTCAGCACCACTCTGCCTCTATGTCCCCATGAAATTATGAATGAAAGGCTTAAAGTTCTAGTAAGAAAACAAACTTGTGTCAGTGTGAACATGCTACACATCGTTAGCTCAGTCAATTGGCCCAGGGGACTCCTGAAGCAGCACACATGTATGTTTCATATATACAGATATATATCTTGGTGCATTCAGCAGCTGATTTACTGAAGCAGCAGCTCATCAGACTCCATCATGGCTGCTGGAGACAGTCTGCTGCCATTCTAGCTGGAACATGTGTGAGTCAACCTGGGGACATTACTGTCATAGATGATGTCACTGATGATGTCACTGATAGGCTTACCTGAGCAGGTGAGATCCAGGATGGAGGAAGAGGAAGATGATGTTGCACACTCCCTCAGAGCAGATCCAGAGTGAACACAGTTAGAGTCGATCCACCACACAGGTCTGTCTGAGGACTCCTCTCTCTCTCCTACAGAAACAGCAGAGCCACAGTCCAGATCTCTGCAGACAACACCTGCTGCCTTCAGGGTCCAGCCAGAGTAATAGCCCTCCACTGGTCTCCATTCTCCCTGATGTTTGACCTCCAGTGTTCCTGCACAGCCACTGTCTCCTCCCACCAACCTGACAGACTCTGAACAGAAACCAGAGAGTCATCAGTAAAAGAACAAAGTCAATCAATCAATCAATAATCAATCAATCAATCAATCAATCAATTTTATTTATAAAGCCCAATATCACAAATCACAATTTGCCTCACAGGGCTTTACAGCATACGACATCCCTCTGTCCTTATGACCCTCACAGCTGATCAGGAAAAACTCCCAAAAAAACCCTTTAACGGGGAAAAAACGGTAGAAACCTCAGGAAGAGACACTGAGGAGGGATCCCTCTTCCAGGACGGACAGACGTGCAATAGATGTCGTACAGAACAGATCAGCATGATAAATTAACAGTAATCCACATGACACAATGAGACACAGAGAGAGAGAGAGAGAGAGAGAGAGAGAGAGAGAGAGACAGAGAGAGATGCAGATAATGACAGTAGCTTACAACAACATTATTGAAAGTAATAATATTATAGTTATAGTTCTGGCTACTGCGGTACAATATGTTGAAAGTATGTATTAATATCTGGCAGTATACATGTGTGACAATAGTCATATGTGTATAATAACAGTAGAAGTATGACTAATGACTAATGATAACAGCAGCAGCAGGAGGCATCTGGCAGGACCACGGCAGCAGCACAACCACACACGTCACGCTGTCCAGGCACCGCTGTGATATGAGTTAATCTGAGAGACAGTGGAGCACAAAGGCTCCGGAGAAGAAGCCGAGTTAGTGACATCCAGAATGGCCGAGTTAGCAAGATGCAGTAATAGGATTCGAGAGAGAGAGAGAGAGAGAGAGAGAGAGAGAGAGAAGGAGAGAAGGTGCCCGGTGTATTATAGGGGGGTCCTCCGGCAGACTAGGCCTAAGTCAGCCTAACTAGGGGCTGGTACAGGACAAGCCTGAGCCAGCCCTAACTATAAGCTTTATCAAAGAGGAAAGTCTTAAGTCTAGTCTTAAATGTGGAGACGGTGTCTGCCTCCCGGACCGTAACAGGAAGATGATTCCACAGGAGAGGAGCCTGATAGCTGAAGGCTCTGGCTTCTGATCTACTTTTGGAGACTTTAGGGACCACGAGTAACCCTGCGTTCTCAGAGCGCAGTGTTCTGGTGGGATAATATGGCAGTATGAGCTCTCTAAGATATGACGGAGCTTGACCATTTAGAGCTTTATAAGTTAACAGTAGGATTTTAAATTCAATTCTGGATTTTACAGGGAGCCAGTGCAGAGAAGCTAAAACAGGAGAGATATGATCTCATTTCTTAGTTCCTGTTAGTACACGTGCCGCTGCATTCTGAATTAGCTGGAGAGTTTTTAAGTTTTACTAGAGCTATCTGATAATAGAGTTACAGTAATCCAGCCTTGAGATAACAAAAGCGTGGACCAATTTTTCTGCATCTTTTCGGGTCAGGATAGGCCTAATTTTCGCAATATTACGCAGATGAAAAAATGCAGTCTGTGAGGTTTGTTTTAAATGAGAATTAAAAGACAAATCTTGATCAAATATCACTCCGAGGTTTCTTACGGTAGTGCTAGAGGCCAGAGCAATGCCATCTAGAGAAACTATGTCATCAGATAAAGAGTCTCTGAGTTGTTTGGGGCCAAGAACAATAACTTCAGTTTTGTCTGAATTTAACATCAGGAAATTGGTGCTCATCCAAGTTTTTATGTCTTTAAGGCAGTTATGGAGTTTAGTTAATTGATTACTTTCTTCTGGCTTCATCGATAAATACAACTGAGTATCATCCATAACAATGGAAATTTATAGAGTGATTTCTAATGATGTTACCTAAAGGAAGCATATATAGAGTAAATAGGATTGGTCCGGGCACAGAACTCATGAACTCCAAAACAAACTTTGGTACGTATGAATGTGAACAAACTGAAAACGATCAGATAAATAAGATTTAAACCAGCTTAGTGCAGAACCTTTTAGGCCAATTAAGTGATCCAGTGTCTGCAGTAGAATTTGATGGTCAATAGTGTCAAACACTGCACTAAGATCTAATACAACAAGTACAGAGACGAGTCCTTTGTCTGAAGCAATGAGAAGGTCATTTGTAATTTTAACTAGAGCTGTCTCAGTGCTATGATGCACTCTAAATCCTGACTGAAATTCCTCAAATAAATTATTATCCTGGAGAAAATCACACAGCTGGTCTGCGACTACTTTCTCAAGGATCTTTGACATAAAGGGAAGATTAGATATTGGTCTATAGTTGGCTAACACCTCTGGATCCAGGGTGGGCTTTTTAGTAGAGGTTTAATTACAGCTACCTTAAAAGACTGTGGTACATAGCCTGTTAATAAGGATATATTGATCATATCTAATATATGAGTGTTAACTAAAGGAAAGACCTCCTTAAGTAGCCTAGTTGGGATGGGGTCTAAGAGACACGTTGATGATTTAGATGAAGAAATCACTGCGGTCAATTCTTGAAGAGAAATTGGGGAGAAGCAATCTAAATATATATTAGGTCTTACAGCTGTGTTTGAGGTTAGATAGGTACTATCTGAGGACAGGAGGTCATGAATTTTGCCTCTAATAGTTAGAATTTTGTCATTAAAAAAGCTCATAAAATCATTACTGCTAAGGGCTAAAGGAATACAAGGCTCAATAGAGCTCTGACTCTCAGTCAGCCTGGCTACAGTGCTGAAAAGAAACCTGGGGTTGTTCTTATTGTCTTCTATTAATGCTGAGTAATAGTTTGCTCTGGCATTGCAGAGGCCCCTCTTATAAGTTTTGAGACTGTCTGCCCAGATTAAACGAGATTCGTCCAGTTTGGTTAATCACCAGTTCCTTTCAAATTTTCACGATATTTGTTTTAACTTATGGGTTTGAGAGTTATACCAAGGAGCGAACTTTCTTTGCTTTGTTAACTTCATTTTAAGAGGAGCTACAGAGTCAAATGTTGTTCACAGCGAGCCTACGGCGCTATCGACAAGATGATCAATTCGCGAGAGGTTAAAGTTGGTACGGGAAACCTCTGTTACTGAGGGACTTGGTATTGAATTTAACGACGGAGTAATCATTTCCTTAAATTTTGTGACAGCACTATCTGATAAACATCTAGTATAGTAACTGTTGCTGAGTGGCGTGTAATCGAGTAAAAAGAAATCAAAAGTAATCAGATAATGATCCGATAGCGAGGGATTCTGTGGAAAGACTTTTAGGTTATCAATTTCAATTCCATACGTCAGAACTAGATCGAGGGTATGGTTAAAACAGTGAGTGGGTTCATGTACACCCTGACTGAAGCCAATGGAGTCTAATAATGAGATAAACGCGGTAGCCAGGGAGTCATTATCAACGTCGACATGAATGTTAAAATCGCCTACAATAATAACTTTATCTGATTTAAAAACTAGACTGGATAAAAACTCTGAGAATTCAGATACAAATTCAGAATACGGGCCAGGAGCACGGTACACTATAACAAATAAAAGTGGCTGCGAGGTTTTCCAGGTCAGATGTAAAAGACTAAGAACGAGGCTTTCAAATGAATTATTATCTAGTTTAGGTTTAGGGCTGATTAACAGACTAGAGTTAAAAATGGCTGCAACTCCCCCTCCTCAGCTGCTGCCTCGAGGAATGTGGGTATTATTATGACTGGGAGGAGTGGACTCATTTAGACTGACATATTCATCTGGACACAGCCAGGTTTCAGTGAGACTCAGTAAATCAATATGATTATCTGATATTAATTCATTTACTAACACTGCTTTAGACGATAGAGACCTGATATTTAACAGTCCGCATTTAATTCTCCTGTTTTGTCTTTCTGTCACAGAAGAGGTTTTAATTTTTATGAGGTTGTTATGCACAACTCCTCTTTGTTTAATTTCAGATTTAAATAATTTAGGTGGTCAGGGGACACCGTTTGTATAAAACTATGAAAACTATGGCTGGGTAACTGAACTAGAAGCTCAGAGAGGCGTTTAGGACTGCGACTCTGAGTCCTGGTCTCAACTCTGGGTTGTCAGGGATTTAAATTACTAATAAAGTTTGCCAGGTTCCTAGAAATGAGAGCAGCTCCATCCAAAGTGGGATGAATGCCGTCTCTCCTAATAAGACCAGGTTTTCCCCAGAAAGTTTGCCAGTTATTAACGAAACCCACATCGTTTGCTGGACACCACAGTCCAGCAAACGATGTGGGTTTCATTAGAAGAGAAATGAACCAAATCAAAGCTGCAGCTCCTCTTCTACCTGAGCAGGTGAGTCCAACAGCTTTGCCAGGTGAGCAGGTGTTTCTATCTGAGCCTGAGCTTCTACAGTCCAGGAGAGCAGACTCATGGCCTCCACACTGGAACTCTTTGGTCCACATTGGAGCCTCCACTTCTCCATAGAGCGCCCCCTGGAGGACTGAAGGAGCCCCACAGCCAAGCTCCCTACAGACCACCTCTGCATCCTGCTGGTCAAAGTCAGCTTCACACACTGAGGACCACCTCTGGTTAGACTTCACCTCCAGTCTGCCTGAGCACAGACTGGTCCCATCCACCAGCCTGACAGAGTCTGGAGAGATAATAGAAGATAAAATAGAGAGAGATAAAAGACACCAGACACTAAATAAAAAGATGTCATCAAACAACAAGTCACTGATTCAAACTGGACTCACAACAATTCCAACATCACTTCATCATTAACAACAGAACACGTCTTTATAAAACCACAGACTGCAGCTGTCTGACATCACATTTACATTTCATACTCTCTAACATACGTTATCCATTTCTCTGTCCAGTTTTTTCTGAGATGATCTGTAGGCCACAATAAAAATGTGTTTAGAAAATGATCCCTAAAATCTCAAAGGGATAGGGGCTGGACTCTCTCCTTTTAAGGAAGACGCCACATGGGTGTGGAGATACTGACGAGCCCCCGGCTGAGCTGAGCTGAGCTGATCAAAGTTGTGTCCAGTAGGTCATTGGTGCCTGTTATGGTGGCAACCAAAGAACCTGCTGCTGGAAACCAGTGGCTCAGAAAGCTGTCAAGCTGAAGAAGGAGTCCTTTCAGGCTGGTTGGTGGTTGGCCCAGGGGACTCCTGAAGCAGCACACATGTATGTTTCATATATACAGATATATATCTTGGTGCATTCAGCAGCTGATTTACTGAGGCAGCAGCTCATCAGACTCCATCATGGCTGCTGGAGACAGTCTGCTGCCATTCTAGCTGGAACATGTGTGAGTCAACCTGGGGACATTACTGTCATAGATGATGTCACTGATGATGTCACTGATGGGCTTACCTGAGCAGGTGAGATACAGGATGGAGGAAGAGGAAGATGATCTTGCACACTCCCTCAGAGCAGATCCAGAGTGAACACAGTCAGAGTCGATCCTCCACGCAGGTCTGGCTGAGGACTCCTCTCTCTCTCCTACAGAAACAGCAGAGCCACAGTCCAGATCTCTGCAGACAACACCTGCTGTCTTCAGGGTCCAGGGAGAGTAATAACCATTCACTGGTCTCCATTCTCCCTGATGTTTGACCTCCAGTGTTCCTGCACAGTGACTGTCTCCTCCCACCAACCTGACAGACTCTGAACAGAAACCAGAGAGTCATTAGTAAAAGAACAAAGTGAGTTTCATTAGAAGAGAAATGAACCAAATCAAAGCTGCAGCTCCTCTTCTACCTGAGCAGGTGAGTCCAACAGCTTTGCCAGGTGAGCAGGTGTTTCTATCTGAGCCTGAGCTTCTACAGTCCAGGAGAGCAGACTCATGGCCTCCACACTGGAACTCTTTGGTCCACACTGGAGCCTCCACTTCTCCATAGAGCGCCCCCTGGAGGACTGAAGGAGCCCCACAGCCAAGCTCCCTACAGACCACCTCTGCATCCTGCTGGTCAAAGTCAGCTTCACACACTGAGGACCACCTCTGGTTAGACTTCACCTCCAGTCTGCCTGAGCACAGACTGGTCCCATCCACCAGCCTGACAGAGTCTGGAGAGATAATAGAAGATAAAATAGAGAGAGATAAAAGACACCAGACACTAAATAAAAAGATGGCATCAAACAACAATTCACTGATTCAAACTGGACTCACAACAATTCCAACATCACTTCATCACCAACACCTTGTGGGTCATTCAATGAAATCGATGCGTTTTCAACTTTGGAAATTTAAAATTTTAATTAAATTCAAATTCTATTTTTTCAGTAGCCTGGGATTAAAAACAGTTGAAAGTTACAATAACCTGTATTGTGCCATCTCAGGCTGTGGAATTTCATATTTTATGACTGTTTCTCTCCTTATTGTTTTGATGGTTTTGCCAACCCTGTTACCACAGAAAGTATTACTATATCTAATATTCCTAATTAGACTTCTGTAATAGATGGCACATTTATGAGCAGTACTTAAATCCCTGTTTTCATTCAGATTATCAAGTGCACCCTGATTTTGCATGGCCATCACATGTCTATTAGGAAAAAAGATAATTTTTTAGAAGAGAAATATGAAAAGAATGGACCTGTCCAAAATATAGTATAGTTTAAATTATAATGATAAGAGTTGAAAGTCTCTTTTAATCGTCATTTTGACATTTGACATTATGAAATTAACACCAACAATAGGATTGACTGCCAGCCCTGTTACAGTAACAGCTGATACACATTTTACTGCCTACACTGAACATCTTTGTCTACACACTACTATGAAGTTTCCCCTCCCAAGTCACAGGGTATTGTTCTGCACTTGATTGGTATTGTTGTATCAGTGAAGCACGTCACATTTCTAAGAGGTCTCATGTTGTTGTTGTTGTTGTTGTTGTTGCATGCATTATTGACAAGTGTTTTGGAATCATTTTTGTTATTGAGACAGATTGTTTTTATGTTGGTAATTAACATATTAAAACACAGTGAGTCATATTTCAAGTGGTATTAATTTAGGAGGATTTAACAGCATTTCATTTATTTAACATAGTAACCAACAGTAAAAAGGGTTTTGTAGCAGTTAAACAGGACTTAGAACAACCAGACCATACAAACATATCAAAGGGCTCATTCACAGTAAATCAAGTAACCAGTTTCATCATATTGTGGACATTAGCTGAATAACACTCACATGATGACTTTTAAAAATGTTTTCATTTGATAAGGCTGACCTTTAAAGACAGTAAAGCTATCTATGATGATCATCCCTGCTACTCACATGTCAAATCCTGTTACTGTGGAAAGGTAACAGCGTTGACAGTTTATGGCTCGTTAAAACAAATGTGAGCTAAAGCACATGCTGTGGACTCTGAAAGGCAATTACTTGTACATACTGATTATATTATGAAACATACATGTTAAAAATGGTATCAGGATGGAGGCTGTATGCTTGTAGGAAAAGGAATGTGATGTTGCACACTTTGTCAGAGCAGATCCAGAGTGAACACAGTCAGAGTCAACTCTCCACACAGATCTGTGGGAGGACTCCTCACACGCATGCTCACTCACTCACTCACTCACTCACTCACTCACAATTGCTTGCTGTCACTAGGTTCGTTCGAGATGAGCCAGGCCTGCGCAGATTCGATCGCCGGCGATCGGCGCACAATGCATGGTGGTTAGTTTTGTGTCCGACTTCATCCCAACTTGCTCTGACGTATTACATTAATATTTATTACACAGTGCATTTACAGTGCTCTGATTTTACATCTCCTCTAATATACTGTTTTTGATGTCTTATTCCTCTATACATAACACATCCCTGGGTATGGACTAGTTGATCATAAACTATACAGAGTCTACTGTATATTAACACTGGACTGTTTTAATTCTTGAAGCATTTAGCAGCACAGAGACTGGTGGTCAGTGGGATAACATGTGTACAGATGTGAAGCCCTGACTGTATCTGACTGAGCCTTAAAGCCTCAGTGTGTAAAAATGGTGAGTAACAGTGACATCAGACAGCAGGAGTGCACAGTTGGAGTTACAGCTAAGTTCTTGTTTGTTGATTGTTTTGGTGTAGTTACGGCCAACAGTAACCTGTACTGTTCAGTAATAAACGGTGGTTTGCCGAATAACTGCGTCATCCTTTCCACACGTCCTGGCGGACGCTACAATATGTTATAGCTTACCAGTGACATATAGGTTATCTGTGAGATATAACGTTATGTTAGGAGTGTTTTATCTCTAATTGTTTTGGTAACACGAGCAAACATTAGCACAGTAATGCTAAAATAACATGTTTATGTGATAGTCACGGCACAGTGCATCAAATACAGGTTGGTACGATTATAATATATGCGTCTCCAGAGTGTTCTTCCACAGGAGTTCTTTCCACGGAATAAGCAACGCCGATATTCACTCGCGATATTTGCTAATAAACAACCACGTAAATTGCACATTGTAACTTTAATGAAAGCTGTTGTCTTGTATAAAATATGAAGCTTACAGTCAAACACAGTGTATTCAGCCTGTGTAGTTGAGGGGACAGGTCAAACTGATATGATGCTGATTTACAGGAGAGTTCATATCAAATGGAGGATAATGTCAGTGTCAGCTGTATTTATATAGCACCTTTAAAACAGCCAGTGGCCAACCAAAGTGCTTTACAGTTAAATAAGCAAGAACAACAACAACACACAAAAAAAACATTTATACAGTGAAATATAACAAAGGTAAAAGACCAAATAGAGGTGACTGTACTCAACCAAAGGCCAAGGTGAACAAGTGAGTCTTGAGCAGTGATTTAAAAGTGGAGAGGCTATTCGCAGTCCACACAGTCAACATTAATTCGTTCCACAGAGTGGGAGCCGCGACTGCAAAGGCTCGATCTCCTCTCGTTTTTAATAGTGATCGAGGAACATCCAAGACCATCTGATTGGCTGATCTGAGGGCTCTGGAGGGCCAATGCAACTCAACAAGGTCAGATAGGTATTCCGGGGCCAGCTCATTCAGAGACTTAAAAACAGATAAAAGAATCTTAAAATCAATCCTGTACCTAACTGGAGGCCAGTGAAGTGAAGAGAGCACCAGAGTTATGTGCTCACGTTTCTTTGTCCCAGTCAGGAGACGGGCTGCTGCATTCTGAACAAGCTGCAGGTGGTTAAGCTCTGACTGCTCAATGCCGACGTACACGGAGCTGCAGTAATCTAAAAGCATGGATAACTTTTTCGAGGTCTTTCTGGTTTAGATAGGGTTTAACTTTGGCTAAAAGCCTCAGCTGAAAAAAGCTAGACTTGACCACTGATAACTCAGGATAAACCATGAACATAAACTACAGATCACCTGTAAAGCATTTTAATAAATGAATCTATCATAATTAAAACAACTGGAGACTGAGAACAAACTGATATATGGGTCTGATCACTTCTTTAATGAACTGACATCATTCCAGACAGGATGTTAGTGTGTCTGTGACTTCCTGTATGGACTGTAGCCGCCTGCTCTTGTCTACTTTGCAGGCGAGGCGCAGTTCATCTCCAACGAGCCTATTGTCTGAGGCTGTCAATTAAGAAATGAGCTGTTCTGTCAGCTGGTCACTTTTAACCAATAGCACAGCAGCACACCTTCACTGTTGGCCATCTTCCCAGATAGCACACACACATCTGGCCGACACATTGGCCCTTAACATAGATATATATACATAGATGCCGCACCCTGGCTTGTGGGATGCGTCAATACCGCCGCCATCTTGCCTAGGTGCTCTGACCGGTTCAGACCCGTGTCAGACTCGGCAAAAATGCCACATTTTTGCTCTACATTTGGGTGTACGAATGAAAGAAGTGTTAAAACCAAGCAGAAGGGAAAAACATTCCACAGGTAAGAAGTTGTTTTACAATATTTTACTGTTACGAACATGTTTAATGAGATATATGTCTCAAAGTGATCCTTCTTTTAAGCTAATCAAGTAAAGTAACTGTCCTGATCTGGTCCTAATGCCAAATTAAGCTAACGCTATGTCACACAACTTAAAGAAAAAAGGTTAACATTTATATAATATTACTTATAAAATTATGATGCTTTGTCAAACAGCTATGTCGGTGTATGTGTTATTCCAAATTGTCAACTATCTGTTTCATGGCACCAACGTGACATAACGCAGTGTAACGTTAGTAGTTAACTTGTGGCTTGAATTGTAACTACAAATTATGTGGAAGTGTGTTTTTCTGACACACTTATTTTGTGTGTAGTTTCCCAAAAAACACAGATAGGAGACGGGCATGGGTAGCAGCAGTGAGGAGAAAGGACTTCGACCCGAGTGACTCCTCAGTCATCTGCAGCTGTCACTTCAGACCTGAGGACTTCAACAGGACTGGGCAGACTCCTAAAAATAATACTAGCTACTGTACACTGTATTTTTTGTAAATATGACCTAATAATGTAAACAGTTCTGTGTCCAGGCTCCCATGAGCACTGTGGTGTTATACATATGAGATTAAAGCAAAATGTTGTGTAAACATGCAGCTCTAAGTCATTTATTTTCACTTGTACAAAACCAACATTTGTTAATCAGAATGTGTAACTACACTGCAGCTCGGCACAACCCTGCTGATACATTATTTTTTGCACTTTGCGTGACTTAAAATGTGAATATTTATAATCAAAATTAATAATTAAATGACATCATGGTGAGCATTGTACATCTACGGAAGATGAGAACAGCCATTTATTATTCTTTTTTTTGTGCACTGTTATCTCCTGATAACGACTTATTAATTCGTTATCTCAAGATAACAAAGACTGTTTTCTCGTGATAATGACTTAATTAATTCGTTATCTCGAGATAACAAAGATTGTTTTCTCGTGATAAATAAATAAGTCTGATGATTGCGCGCTGGTTAATGTGATCGTCCTGATTTCAGCCTACAAGAGCTGCCACTGGTGTCCCAGGGAGGTGAAAATGGCAGATCACATTATTGATCAACGTCTACAGAAAGTATTTTGTTAGAGACAAACCATCCATCTGTCTGTCATCTCACCTGTTTGGCCTGCCTTGACCAGCGAATTCATCAGCTTGTAACAATTCGCCAACAACAGAAACTGAGGCTTATGTCAAAGCGCTACTTTTACAGGTCACGGGAGGCACAGGTTCACGGTGCCAAGCTGAAACCCCTGATATAACATAACCCCCAAAAAATTAACTCTTTTTGCTTTCAAAATGCAGCAGTAAATTATATGAAAATGAAAAGAACTCATATGGTTAGTTTAACTCAACAACTTTAGTGTAATTAAATTAAATCAAACTCAAATTAACACGCGTCCGGCTCGGACGATTCACTCAGTTAACACAGCGCGTCACGCTGATACAGAAAACAAATAACCCCCACCGTCTGTCCGTGCTCCACATTCATTTCTCTGTGACCGGAAAAACCGTAAGCTAAACAAAGAATCAACTAGAGACAACAATAACCATTCAGGAAAGAAACGCAGCCCCCTACCGCTCTGGCGGTGAATTGCACCGTGATGAAATGGAGTGATGGAGAACTTCGAAGGGTTCACGACAGCGTCACGGCAACAACGTAGGTACGTCATAGGTACGTCGTAGGTACGCCGCAGGACCATAAATCAGGCTTGAGGTAATCACGAGAGGTTCCTAACAGGAAGTCTTTTTCAGCTTGAGGCCATGACGTATAAATAAAAATTGAACGAGATGGTGGAGAAACAGCTCAAGTGTACCCGTTACATGCATTCTTTGCAATGACACGCTGTAATTCACATACCTACGTGACTACGAAGAGTAACGTTGATGATATTTCCTGCAAGACTGTCATGTTGTAATTAAGTTTATTTCATTCACAACCCGTTGCGTTATTCAGCGGACTGTCTGTGATGTGTGGCTGTTAAATGTGCAGCTTGTAGGTAATATTAATATTAATTAATATTATTACTTTCATTCATGTTGTTGTAAGCTACTGTTATTACCACCTGTCCTCTCTCTCTCTCTCTCTCTCTCTCTCTCTCTCTCTCTCTCTCTCTCTCTCTCTCTCTCTGTCTCATTGTGTCATATGGATTACTGTTAATTTATCATGCTGATCTGTTCTGTACGACATCTATTGCACGTCTGTCCGTCCTGGAAGAGGGATCCCTCCTCAGTGTCTCTTCCTGAGGTTTCTACCGTTTTTTCCCCGTTAAAGGGTTTTTTGGGGAGTTTTTCCTGATCAGCTGTGAGGGTCATAAGGACAGAGGGATGTCGTATGCTGTAAAGCCCTGTGAGGCAAATTGTGATTTGTGATATTGGGCTTTATAAATAAAATTGAATTGATTGAGGCAGACTGACAGGTCTGATATATCTTATTCACTCAGCAGCTGACTTGTTGAATGATGGCGAGTGGATTTAATAATAGTGATAATAATGATGATAATGATGCTCACCACAGTGACAGTGGCAGGGCTACAGACTGTTCTTTAAATGCGACAAACTTCGGCAAATGACTCAATAACAATGGTAATACATGCAAAAGTGTGTGACCAAAGTCATGGCGGGGGGGGTTACAGCTTTGATCAGTGAATATAATGTGACTTGGGATGTACGCCAAACACTGGCTCCGTTATGCAGCAGATCCAGCTGTGTTGCCGTCATCAGGAATGGACATCGCCAACAATGCTCGCTCATCGCTTCTAGCGCTAGCTCCTCGCATTTTTTCCTAGGTGGGAGGGGCTAAACAGCTAGCAAAGCCAGCTAAGTAAGATAACTTGCATTAACTTAAGAGACTTGTGACGGACCCTACATATATATCTATGCACTACATGAAGCAGATGAATGACTTTTTCTCTGCAGTGTGAAAACGGCAGGCACTTAAACCACTGACTGCGCACTCTGCCACCAAGTGGGCAGGGGTGGTAATTGCAACCGGTCAAAATGACCGACAGCCTTCAGATTTTCCGGTCATTGTTGTAAAAAAACGGTCAATGACCGAGAATATCTGGTTAACGCAACCCCTGGCTAACAGTATGATATCAATTACATTAACATGGTATGCTAAGCTAACTAGCAGGCTGCTAAACAGCATCACACGTCATGTCTTATTACTACAACAATTAGTTACAGCACAGAAAAGAAGGCACACTCTCTTATTTACCTTTTTTCAGATTACAAACGAGTTACTATCAGGACCACGAGTAGTCGACCAGGGGCCCGTTGTTCCAATGTAGAATTAAGCAATCCAGGATACGTGGAAAAGCGAGGCTGGACAAAGTCTCATCAGTCCATCCTGGCTTCATTGGTTGTTCCAACGCCAAGCCAGACTGAGGAGGAGCGGCTATGTCAAGCCAGGTGTAACTTATTCGGGTAAGTGCGCGTCCACGGCTTTCTTAAATAGACCACGTGGGTCAATCACAGTTTCACTGATGCACCAATGGAGAGGGCACGTGCAGCTTACTTCTCGCCCAGTGAGCAGCGTGTCATCATGGAGACTTATGAGGAGGTTAAACACATCATAACTAATAAAGGAAACACAGCAGCAAATATTAAGCAGAGAGAAAATGCGTGGCAGACAATTGCGGACCGACTGAATGCATAAGTAATCTAAAAATATACACTTGCTGCACAAATGAATCTGTCATAATTACAATTAAAGTTCCTCTCACAAATTAACAGTTGTACACTTCACCTTAAAGGTGAGCAGTGGGAGTTAATATTACTCGGGAAATGTACCATGATGATTCTTGATTCATTGTGCAAATCTCTTACAGGCTATATATAATCTCTCTCATTTAATGCTCATACAGCACAAATACAACTGGACAAAACCTGTCAGTCTTGTGGAAATAATTTAGTCCATAATGTATAAGAAGTCAGTGATGTGGTGCTCATAGGAAATATATTTGTAGCATGACACAGATGCTGACCAGCCTGACAGCCTGCCTGGAAATATAGTGAGTATTGCCTGAAGGACATCCATGGTGTCCACAATTGCTGTGCTAACAGATATGTGTTGTACAGAATTCACAAACTGTCAGACAGCTATATGCAAGTCATCTACAGAAGCAGATAGCCCTGGCAGATGTGAAGCTCCAGTGTGAAAAGAGGAAGCTGCAGGACATGGAGCTTGACAGACAAATAAATAAAAAGACCTTAAGGAAACTGGAAATTAAGAAACTACAGAAAGAAGGAAGTGATTTTAATAAAATCCTGCTATAAGCAGCTATTTTAAGAACGAGAAACAAAAAGCGTCTCTAAAACCATCTGTGTGACGTCATAGCACTTTATAAACTGTGAATATGATATTTATGCATTTATCCAGTTCATATTTTAACCAGTTTTAGTATCATGAACTGTTGTTTTTCATGCAACTATTTCTACGCTGTGTAACTGATTTTATGCGCTGTAGTCGGAATGATTTTAGACAGGGCTACACCTGTAAAGGACGACAAGCTGCCAACACTGAACAGCTGCACACTAGTCCTACTCAGCACCACTCTCCCTCTATGTCTCCATGAAATTATGAATGAAAGGCTTAAAGTTTTAGTCAGAAGACAAACTTGTGTCAGTGTGAACATGCTACACATCGTTAGCTCAGTCAGTTGGGACATTCTGAGTGTATTTGAATATATTTATATTATAATTAGGGCTGAGCTCCACACAGAGAAGTGAAACAGTTTTCACTGTGTTATTTTTCAGAGAAGATCTGTAAGCCACAATAAAGAAGGAGTCCTTTCAGGCTGGTTGGTGGTTGGCCCAGGGGACTCCTGAAGCAGCACACATGTATGTTTCATATATACAGATATATATCTTGGTGCATTCAGCAGCTGATTTACTGAGGCAGCAGCTCATCAGACTCCATCATGGCTGCTGGAGACAGTCTGCTGCCATTCTAGCTGGAACATGTGTGAGTCAACCTGGGGACATTACTGTCACTGATGATGTCACTGATGATGTCACTGATGGGCTTACCTGAGCAGGTGAGATCCAGGATGGAGGAAGAGGAAGATGATGTTGCACACTCCCTCAGAGCAGATCCAGAGTGAACACAGTCAGAGTCGATCCCCCACACAGGTCTGGCTGAGGACTCCTTTCTCTCTCCTACAGAAACAGCAGAGCCACAGTCCAGATCTCTGCAGACAACACCTGCTGTCTTCAGGGTCCAGTCAGAGTCATAGTCCTTCACTGGTCTCCATTCTCCCTGATGTTTGACCTCCAGTGTTCCTGCACAGTGACTGTCTCCTCCCACCAACCTGACAAGCTCTGAACAGAAACCAGAGAGTCATCAGTAAAAGAACAAAGTGAGTTTCATTAGAAGAGAAATGAACCAAATCAAAGCTGCAGCTCCTCTTCTACCTGAGCAGGTGAGTCCAACAGCTTTGCCAGGTGAGCAGGTGTTTCTATCTGAGCCTGAGCTTCTACAGTCCAGGAGAGCAGACTCATGGCCTCCACACTGGAACTCTTTGGTCCACATTGGAGCCTCCACTTCTCCATAGAGCGCCCCCTGGAGGACTGAAGGAGCCCCACAGCCAAGCTCCCTACAGACCACCTCTGCATCCTGCTGGTCAAAGTCAGCTTCACACACTGAGGACCACCTCTGGTTAGACTTCACCTCCAGTCTGCCTGAGCACAGACTGGTCCCATTCACCAGCCTGACAGAGTCTGGAGAGATAATAGAAGATAAAATAGAGAGAGATAAAAGACACCAGACACTAAATAAAAAGATGTCATCAAACAACAATTCACTGATTCAAACTGGACTCACAACAATTCCAACATCACTTCATCATTAACAACAGAACACGTCTTTATAAAACCACAGACTACAGCTGTCTGACATCACATTTACATTTCATACTCTCTAACATACGTTATCCATTTCTCTGTCCAGTTTTTTCTGAGATGATCTGTAGGTCACAATAAAAATGTGTTTAGAAAATGATCCCTAAAAGCTCAAAGGGATAGGGGCTGGACTGTCTCCTCGTTAAGTTTGCAGATGACACGACCGTGGTGGGTCTCATCAGAGACGATGATGAGACAAACTACAGAAGCGAGGTGAGCCAGCTGGTCTTGTGGTGCAGCCACAATAATCTCTCTTTGAACGTGGAGAAAACAAAGGAGATTGTTGTCGACTTCAGGAGAGCGCGCACCCAGCATTCCCCTCTGACCATCAACGGTGCTGCTGTAGAGAGGGTGAGCAGCACAAAGTTCCTGGATGCATGTCACAGAGGACCTCTCCTGGACCCTCAACACTACTTCTCGGGCCAAGATGGCTGACCAGTGCCTCTACTTTCTCTGCAAGCTGTGAAGAGCCAGAGCCCCAGCCCCCATCATGTCCACATTCTACAGAGGCACCATCGAGAGCGTCTTGACCAGCTGCATCGCGGTTTGGTACGGCGCCTGCACAGCATCCGGCCACAAGACCCTCCAGCACATTGTGAGAACAGCTGAAAAAAAACATCGGTCACCCCCCCAAGACATTTACATCACCCGCCTCACCTGCAAAGCCCTCTGCATTGCTGGTGACTCCACTCACCCGTCACACACCCTCTTCAGCCTGCTGCCATCGGGGAGGAGACTACAGAGCCTCCAGGCCAGGACCAGCAGACTGAGGGACAGCTTCATACACCAAGCTGTCAGGACACTCCACTCCCTCCCTGCTCTGCCCCCCCTCCTCCTGCTGCCCCCCCCCCCCAGTTCTCAGAACACTGTCAGCACACCACCCCTTTAGCCAGAATGAATAAGCTACTTCTGTCTCTGCACTCCTGGTGCATTCCTTTTTGCACTATTGTCACACCAAAGACTCTTATCAGCTGTGTGCCCCTTGTCTCTGCATTCTTTGCAATTTGCATTTTGTCTTTATTTCTTTTCTATGATTTAAATTTGTAGTTCTCTCCGGACTTCGTTTTTTTCTGTATAGCTTAGTCAGATCTATATTGTATATATTTTCTTTATTTTTAGGTCTAGATTGATGTGAACATCACTGCAACACGGGTCTGAGAGTAACGTAACTTCAGTTGTCCATATGTCCAGTGCATATGTGATATTGACAAATAAAGTTGACTTGACTTGTGAAGGACGCCATGTAGGTGTGGAGATACTGACGAGCCCCCGGCTGAGCTGAGCTGATCAAAGCTGTGTCCAGTAGGTCATTGGTGCCTGTTATGGTGGCAACCAAAGAACCTGCTGCTGGAAACCAGTGGGTCAGAAAGCTGTCAAGCTGAAGAAGGAGTCCTTTCAGGCTGGTTGGTGGTTGGCCCAGGGGACTCCTGAAGCAGCACACACGTATGTTTCATATATACAGATATATATCTTGGTGCACTCAGCAGCTGATTTACTGAGGCAGCAGCTCATCAGACTCCATCATGGCTGCTGGAGACAGTCTGCTGCCATTCTAGCTGGAACATGTGTGAGTCAACCTGGGGACATTACTGTCACTGATGATGTCACTGATGATGTCACTGATGGGCTTACCTGAGCAGGTGAGATCCAGGATGGAGGAAGAGGAAGATGATGTTGCACACTCCCTCAGAGCAGATCCAGAGTGAACACAGTCAGAGTCGATCCCCCACACAGGTCTGTCTGAGGACTCCTTTCTCTCTCCTACAGAAACAGCAGAGCCACAGTCCAGATCTCTGCAGACAACACCTGCTGTCTTCAGGGTCCAGCCAGAGTCAGAGCCCTCCACTGGTCTCCATTCTCCCTGATGTTTGACCTCCAGTGTTCCTGCACAGCGACTGTCTCCTCCCACCAACCTGACATCATCAGGCTCTGAACAGAAACCAGAGAGTCATCAGTAAAAGAACAAAGTGAGTTTCATTAGAAGAGAAATGAACCAAATCAAAGCTGCAGCTCCTCTTCTACCTGAGCAGGTGAGTCCAACAGCTTTGCCAGGTGAGCAGGTGTTTCTATCTGAGCCTGAGCTTCTACAGTCCAGGAGAGCAGACTCATGGCCTCCACACTGGAACTCTTTGGTCCACATTGGAGCCTCCACTTCTCCATAGAGCGCCCCCTGGAGGACTGAAGGAGCCCCACAGCCAAGCTCCCTACAGACCACCTCTGCATCCTGCTGGTCAAAGTCAGCTTCACACACTGAGGACCACCTCTGGTTAGACTTCACCTCCAGTCTGCCTGAGCACAGACTGGTCCCATGCACCAGCCTGACAGAGTCTGGAGAGATAATAGAAGATAAAATAGAGAGAGATAAAAGACACCAGACACTAAATAAAAAGATGTCGTCAAACAACAATTCACTGATTCAAACTGGACTCACAACAATTCCAACATCACTTCATCATTAACAACAGAACACATCTTTATAAGACCACAGACTGCAGCTGTCTGACATCACATTTACATTTCATACTCTCTAACATACTTTATCCATTTCTCTGTCCATTTTTTCCTGAGATGATCTGTAGGCCACAATAAAAATGTGTTTAGAAAATGATCCCTAAAAGCTCAAAGGGATAGGGGCTGGACTCTCTCCTCGTTAAGTTTGCAGACGACACGACCGTGGTGGGTCTCATCAGAGACGATGATGAGACAAACTACAGAAGCGAGGTGAGCCACCTGGTCTTGTGGTGCAGCCACAATAATCTCTCTTTGAACGTGGAGAAAACAAAGGAGATTGTTGTCGACTTCAGGAGAGCGCGCACCCAGCATTCCCCTCTGACCATCAACGGTGCTGCTGTAGAGAGGGTGAGCAGCACAAAGTTCCTGGGTACATGTCACAGAGGACCTCTCCTGGACCCTCAACACTACTTCTCGGGCCGAGAAGGCTCACCAGTGCCTCTACTTTCTCTGCAAGCTGTGAAGAGCCAGAGCCCCAGCCCCCATCATGTCCACATTCTACAGAGGCACCATCGAGAGTGTCTTGACCAGCTGCATCGTGGTTTGGTACGGTGCCTGCACAGCATCCGGCCGCAAGACCCTCCAGCACATTGTGAGAACAGCTGAAAAAAATATCGGTGCCCCAACCCCCCCCCCCAAGACATTTACATCACCCGCCTCACCTGCAAAGCCCTCTGCATTGCTGGTGACTCCACTCACCCGTCACACACCCTCTTCAGCCTGCTGCCATCGGGGAGGAGACTACAGAGCCTCCAGGCCAGGACCAGCAGACTGAGGGACAGCTTCATACAGCAAGCTGTCAGGACACTCAACTCCCTCCCTGCTCTGCCCCCCCTCCTTGACTTGACTTGTGAAGGACACCATGTGGGTGTGGAGATACTGACGAGCCCCCGGCTGAGCTGAGCTGATCAAAGTTGTGTCCAGTAGGTCATTGGTGCCTGTTATGGTGGCAACCAAAGAACCTGCTGCTGGAAACCAGTGGCTCAGAAAGCTGTCAAGCTGAAGAAGGAGTCCTTTCAGGCTGGTTGGTGGTTGGCCCAGGGGACTCCTGAAGCAGCACACATGTATGTTTCATATATACAGATATATATCTTGGTGCATTCAGCAGCTGATCTATTTCATGGAAATGATAAACTTTGAAAATGCCTCATGTTCTAATGTTGATGATTTGTTGAACTCTGTTACTTCGAGTGTTTTGAATGTTCTGGACACCATTGCCCCTGTGAAGGTTAAAATGGTTAAAAATAAGCAGAAGGTGCCATGGAGGAATGACGACTCGGTCAGGGCACAGAAAAGGGAGTGCCGGAGGGCCGAGCGGAAATGGCGCAAGTCAAAGCTTCATGTTCATTATGAAATTTATAAAGAAAAGTTGTTCGTGTTCAACCAGATCTTACGTAGAACAAGGGAGAGGTACTTTTCTGAAATTACTGGAAACTGCAGTAACAACTCGCGTGTCTTATTTGCAACAGTGAACAGATTAACAAACCCTCCAGCTCAACTGCCGTTGGAACTGATCTCCACATCTAAGTGTAATGAGTTTGCAGTATTCTTTTGCGACAAGGTTCAGACCATTAAAAATGCCATCAATTCCACAACACCAATAACAACCCTGCAGCCACCTAGACACTTAGAGCTGACTCATTTTGCACCTGTAACTGACAAAACTGTCCAAGAGATCATCACCAGTCTGAGTTCGTCTACATGCTGCCTCGATGTGTTACCCACTAGATTTCTAAAGTCTGTGCCGAGCAGTTTGTTACCACCACTCGCTCACATAGTTAACATGTCACTGCAATCTGCAACATTCCCAAAGGCCTTGAAAACTGCGGTCATAAAGCCTCTCCTAAAGAAGAGCAGTCTTGATGCCACAGTACTGAACAACTACCGGCCCATTTCAAATCTGCCGTTTTTAGGCAAAGTCCTTGAGAAAGTTGTTTACCAACAGCTTACTGACTTTCTCCTAAAGAACAACTCCTTTGATGTTTTCCAGTCAGGTTTTAGACCCCATCACAGCACTGAGACTGCTCTTATTAAGGTGACAAATGACATCCGCCTGAACACTGACGCAGGCAAAGTCTCAGTTTTAGTCCTGCTAGATCTGAGTGCTGCTTTTGACACTGTCGATCATGAGATCCTTTCACAGAGACGAGAGGACTGGGTGGGCATCTCTGGCACTGCCCTAAATTGGTTGAAGTCCTATCTAGAAGACAGGAAGTACTTTGTTGAAATTGGTAACTGTGTCTCAGACCACATGGCCTTGACCTGTGGGGTGCCCCAAGGGTCAGTCCTGGGACCCCTTCTGTTCAATCTCTACATGCTGCCTTTAGGCCAATTAATACAAAGTAATAATGTGTCCTACCACAATTATGCAGACGACACTCAGATCTATGTCTCACTGACAGCAGGTGAATATGGACCAGTGGATTCACTCTGTCACTGCATCCAACAGGTCAGTGTGTGGATGCAAAACAACTTTCTCCAGCTAAATTCAGACAAGACTGAAGTCATCGTATTTGGTCCACAGAAACAAAGAGAAAGTGTCAGCAGTCACCTCCAGTCTCTCTCTAAAACCTACAAATCAGGTTAGAAATCTCGGGGTAATAATGGACTCAGACTTGAACTTTAACAGCCACATCAAATCAATAACATCAGCAGCTTTTTACCATCTAAAAAACATTGCCAAAATCAAAGGTATAGTGTCTAAACCTGACTTGGAGAGACTTATCCATGCATTTGTCTCTAGTAGGTTAGACTACTGTAACAGCCTGCTCACTGGCCTCTCCAAACGGGCCGTAAGACAGCTGCAGTACATCCAGAATGCTGCTGCTCGGGTCCTGACCAGAACCAGGAAGTATGAGCACATTAGTCCTGTGCTCGGGTCTCTACACTGGCTTCCTGTGGCTCAGAGAATAGACTTTAAAGCAGCTCTGCTTGTGTACAAGTCTCTCCACGGCCTAGCACCAAAGTACATCTCTGACATGTTAGTGCCATATGAACCATCTCTGACTCGCCTCGTGCTGGTGCCCAGAGTCAGGACTAAACATGGGGAATCAGGATTCCAGTTTTCATTCATTCATTCATTCATTCATCTTCTAACTGCTTCATCCTCTTGAGGGTCGCGGGGGGGCTGGAGCCTATCCCAGCTGACATCGGGCGAGAGGCAGGGTTCACCCTGGACAGGTCACCAGACTATCGCAGGGCTGACACATAGAGACAGACAACCATTCACACTCACATTCACACCTACAGACAATTTAGAGTCACCAATTAACCTAGTCCCCAATCTGCATGTCTTTGGACTGTGGGAGGAAGCCGGAGTGCCCGGAGAGAACCCACGCTGACACGGGGAGAACATGCAAACTCCACACAGAAGGGCTCCCACGCCCGGGATCAAACAGGCAACCGTCTTGCTGTGAGGCGAGAGTGCTAACCACCACACCACCGTGCCGCCCCAGATTCCAGTTTTATGCAGCTAAAATCTGGAACAGTCTTTCTGAAGATGTGAGACAGGCCTCTACTCTGACAATGTTCAAATCTAGGCTCAAAACAGTTCTATTTCACTGTGCGTATGACTGAAAGGATCTTATCTGCACTCTTCTCTTTTAAAGTTCATTTTATAATGATTATTTATGTTTTTATTTTGTATTGTGATTTTAATGCATTTTCTTGTTCTGTAAAGCACTTTGAATTACTTTGTGTACGAACTGTGCTCTACAAATAAACTTGCCTTGTCTTGCCTGATTTACTGAGGCAGCAGCTCATCAGACTCCATCATGGCTGCTGGAGACAGTCTGCTGCCATTCTAGCTGGAACATGTGTGAGTCAACCTGGGGACATTACTGTCATAGATGATGTCACTGATGATGTCACTGATGGGCTTACCTGAGCAGGTGAGATCCAGGATGGAGGAAGAGGAAGATGATGTTGCACACTCCCTCAGAGCAGATCCAGAGTGAACACAGTCAGAGTCGATCCTCCACGCAGGTCTGTCTGAGGACTCCTCTCTCTCTCCTACAGAAACAGCAGAGCCACAGTCCAGATCTCTGCAGGCAACACCTGCTGTCTTCACGGTCCAGGGAGAGTAAGAGTCCTCCACTGGTCTCCATTCTCCCTGTTTGACCTCCAGTGTTCCTGCACAGTGACTGTCTCCTCCCACCAACCTGACAGACTCTGAACAGAAACCAGAGAGTCATCAGTAAAAAAACAAAGTGAGTTTCATTAGAAGAGAAATGAACCAAATCAAAGCTGCAGCTCCTCTTCTACCTGAGCAGGTGAGTCCAACAGCTTTGCCAGGTGAGCAGGTGTTTCTATCTGAGCCTGAGCTTCTACAGTCCAGGAGAGCAGACTCATGGCCTCCACACTGGAACTCTTTGGTCCACATTGGAGCCTCCACTTCTCCATAGAGCGCCCCCTGGAGGACTGAAGGAGCCCCACAGCCAAGCTCCCTACAGACCACCTCTGCATCCTGCTGGTCAAAGTCAGCTTCACACACTGAGGACCACCTCTGGTTAGACTTCACCTCCAGTCTGCCTGAGCACAGACTGGTCCCATCCACCAGCCTGACAGAGTCTGGAGAGATAATAGAAGACAGTGGCGTCACCAAGCATTTTTTCCGGGGTAAGGATTGGACAGATTCAAAGTCAAACTCTGCAACTGCGCACACTTGTCGAGGAGGACAGCCTGCCAGTCGATCAAGTGGATTTCATTTCAAGAACGTTACAGAGCTGATTTCATTTGCGACATAATGAAGAAATCAAAGTATAAACAGATTGACATTTTGGGATTCTCCAAGAAGAAGAACAAAGGTAAGAGAGATGGTTAATGCATGTATGCCTCTGTAGCACTAGTTTAACTAGCTCTCCTTTTGAACTAGCTTGCTATGCTTGCTAGCAGAGTAAATCATCAGATCAGTGGTAGTAGAACTAGCAGCTATCTATCTATCATGTATTTCTTGACTAGAGAAAAACAGCTGTTATCATTATTCATTGCTCATCATCCTCTGTGGGGGTATCTGTCTTAAACAAGAATTCCATTGCAACTGCATGGAAGGCGTGCATGGCTAGCTCTGTAGGGTAATATTTAGCTTTGTAGCTTGCATTGAAAGGTTACACCCTACATGACGCTAGCTCAAGTCAAGTTCTCCTCATGCCACATACACTAGCTAACCTGCTGTAACTGTCAGCCTGTGCTGTGCTGTTACTAGCCAACAGAACATTTCCCCGAGTCCCTCTCCAGCTTAGTTACTCAAGTTTTCCTTGCTACATTTGCGCGTTTAACTTGAAAAGAAAATAGTAATGGTAGTTCATTTGATTTTCTCCACAAACATGAAACCTAATGTCTGTGTTCAGAAAGAGTGTATCTCTCGGTTGGTATGTTCAGATTGACGATTGGACCTACAATTTGGGAATGAGAGGGAGGAGTTCGAAAGCCGTCACCATCTGCCTGCTCTTCAACTTGTCTCTCTCTGTCAGTGGTGGACTTCGGATGTTTGAAGGGCAGGGGTGAAAAGGAAAAAAGGGCACCTACTGCATGACATGAGGCCCCATTGGTGCGCAGAAAAACTAAATTTAACCCCTAAACATGCTCAAAAACTCATTAAAATTGGCACGCATGTCAGGACTGGCGAAACATTTGATACAATGAAAAAATTAACCACAAAACGGGCTCTGTAGCGCCACCTAGACACACTAAAATGGCTGCTGCGGCCTGTAGGGATGTCATAGAAAGATTAAACCAAAACTGGCTTGTTCGTCTCATCAAGACCTACAAATCACTCACTGACATGCCTTACCTAAATCCAACAGGAAGTGAGCTAGTGCCTGTGAAAATAACATGGGCAAATGTGGAGAGATTGTCCGCTGTGAGCTAGAGTGGAGAGGGGTCTAAAATCGTCTAAAACTTTTATCTTTAACTGTCTACGTGAGCTGGAGGCCGAAACGGCGTGAGTCCAAGGTCCCGCCCAACGCTGCTCGCCGTAGGCAGAGGACTCCTCACAGACACACACACACAAACTCACAGAAACATGATGTGTGTGTGTGTCTTAATCTTACATGCAGACATGACAGAGGCAGCATCTCCATTTTAACCCTTTAGGTGCCAGAGTTTATTGAGGAAAATATTCCATTTTCATTTCAACATTTCAAAAGGCTGTGGCTTGAAAGTGGTGACAGATAAAGGCATACTGTAAATGAGAAAACCATTCATCATGACCCAAAGTTTGTGATGGGAGTAAATTAACTCATCTAATTGCATATTGTGGCATCACTAGGCGGCGGCCATATTGGATATTGGATTTCATAAAAAAACAACATTTTGAACAGATTTACACAGTAGATTTATTTTGTTTTGTGTTGTTTTTGTCATCTCATCCTCAAAATAAAGGAAGAGGAATCAGATGGGAGTACATTAACTCATCTAATTTGCATATTGTGACATCACTTCTACATACCTACAGCTACAGAAAGCATTCAAACGTCAAAACGTTCAGCTCCGTAAAGATTTTCTTATGTTTGTGGCAATATGTTTGATATTTCTGCACTTTCAGTATTTTCTTTCATTTCAGCATTCTACCACTACTAAGTATTACTGCTTCTACTAGTTTTCCTGTACATTTTCTGATTAATCACTACTTCTACATACTTTCAGCTGCAGAAACCATTCAAATGTCAAAATGTTCAGCTCTGTAAGGGCATTCATACTTTTTTTTTCTACTTTTATGCTATTTAAAGTCTGAACTACTGCTACTACTGCTAAATGTACATCTACTTGTAGTAGTACTGCTTCTCCTACAGTACTTCTCCTGTACATGTTTTGATTAATCATTACCTCTATATACTTTCAGCTACAGAAACCATTCAAATGTCAAAACGTTCAGCTCTGTGAGGATTTTCAGATGTGTGTGGCAATTTGTTTGTTATTTCTGCACTTTCAGCATTTTCAGCCATGGTCTTGAATTCGTTTCAGCATTCAGCATCCACACGCATGTTCTGCAGGGAATGCATTTTCTAGTTACTTACAATCTGGAAATCCATCGGTAAAAAAATAAAAAAATAAAAAAATAATAATAATAATTTTTTTTTCTTCCTTTACCTCTGGAGGCACAGCCCGGAGTTTTTCGACTAACCGGAAGTGCAGGGGCCTCACGCCCTTCACTTCCGGCGGTGCCCCCAGGGAATCACCGTGTTGTTTACAAATACTAGAAAAGCAGCAGAGTTTAGTTATATATCACATTTTTCACGTCACTATATCACCGTGTAGACTAATCTGATGTTTGTTAAGTCTATAAACACAATGACTAAACAAACGTTACTATTTCTGTGTGCACGTAATTAATATGGTTATCGTAGATTAGCTGGGCTAACCGTTAGCTGTTGACGTTAGCCGTTAGCATTGTCTATAACCATAGACTATAAAAATAAGGTAATAACTCAATAAACGGTCCGTGAATAAAATATTTTTTCCAGCGAATATCTTAGTTACAACATGATTGAGCTAGCAAAGTAGGTTTGTGTTGCTATGTGTGGTATTTATTCAGTTTTGGGAAATCACAATGTCTAGAAAGCAGCAGTGGCTGCAGCTGACAGGGACAGTTAGCAGAGCTAACACAAGGTTTCTGCAGGTATCAGCAAATCTAATTTAATGCTTTTTAATGCTTTTTTTAATGCCACTTTAAACAAATTTAATGCCCATGTCAAACTGCAGATATTTTTTTTATTTATTTATTTTATTTATGAACAAAATTGTAAGCATTTGACAATGTTAATCTTGAATATTTGAGAAAATCTAAATTTACATTAACTGTCACTCTGTAGTGAATTAGAAATGGCCCACAAGACGGTTTATTTGCACATTTCAAAAAGAACAAAACCAGCTTGAAGAATGATGTGAAGAACTAACTCTAACCTGACAAGGCCGGAGGCGGTCACTGTTTGAAGATCTTTTTGCACACGCTGCACACATGCAAATGCCTCTCCGGGTTTACCGTTGACAGGCTTTAAAACAGGTTCTGAATAGTTCCTCATCCAACCACTTCTGCTGAAACTTGCATTTTCCCATTTTTCCGACATTTCGCTAATATTCCCTCCGCTCTTTCGCCACAGCATGAGCACACTCACCGCAAGTTGCATTCCAAGCATCAGGTGTTGTGACTTCGTGCACCGGCCGTAAACAATAGCCAATTAAAGGGTTCCGCCTGCCAATCATCACATTACACTTCCGATCAAAATTATTAAATGTTTATATAATCAAAATAAATCGTGAATAACAACATTTTTTCCATCAAATGTATTTAATTTTTTAATGTCTCTGGACATCTAATTTAATGCTTTTTAATGCCATTTAAGGCCTTAATTTTTGCAAAATCTATTTAATGACTTTTAATGCTTTTTAATGACCTGCAGAAACCCTGTAACATCATCATCTTTAATTATTATTCTTTATTCTTTCTTCCGCTGTCTCCTTGAGCTGGGATTTGACCCTCTAAACATGCTCAAAAACTCACCAAAATTGGCATACATGTCAGGACTGGCGAAAAATTTGATACAATGAAAAAATTAACCCCAAAAGTGCCATGAAACTTTTAACTTTAACTGACTATGTGAGCTGGAGGCTGAAATGGCGTGAGTCCGAGGTCCTGCCCAATGCTGCTTGCAGCTTTATTTTCTCTTGAAAATGCACACACATACACTGATCACCTGACTCGCTCACTCAGCTCAGGTAATGCGCTGGCTGATTGCTGGCTTGCAGCATCTAAACTTACAAATTCTCCGTTTCCTAACTTAATGCAGTTCAGTTCTGTTTTGCCTACCTACACAGTCCAAGTGTAGACACTAAGTCTGACAGATAAATGATTAACTTCTCCTTCATCATGCATGATTTTATAGATTAGTCTATGAAAAGAAAAAGAAAACAAGGGTGTTTGCGCTCTTATTACAAGTCCAAAGAAAAACTCACATCAGGTGCGTAGGCAAAAAAACTGTCAAAAAGAAAACAGGAAAAGCTCGCACACTGATCAGAAAAATGGATTATCCATTGTTCATGACAATTCATTTTTCTGATCAGTGTGCATAGATTAATCTATGACAATAAAATAACAAAGGCTGTACTTCTTATTGTTTAGTAGGCTACTTGTATCATTTAATTCAGTCAGTGTAAAAAAACATTTCGTGACGACAAATGAGTGCAAGTAAAGTCTGCATTTCTGTTCTAAAATACAGACACTTGTCATTATTGCTCAGCAGCATGCACACTGTAGGGTGTAATCTTGATATTATTTTACTGTATTGCAAATTTGGTCAGTTGTTTTAATGACTGTTAAGCTTAGAGCGTGACTGCTATCTGTTGTAACCCAGCCTATTACACACACAGTCATTTCAAAGCTATCAACAGTAAGACTGGCTTACAGCAAGCATTCCTGATCAATACTAAATAACACAAATATTTTGAATTAGATTCAATATAATATGCAATGCAGAAATCTTAAAAGAATCAATTAATGAACGAGTATAACTGTGACAATACAACAACGCTATAGGGCATAAATACAAAAATTAAAATACATTTAATTGTGGATAGTGGATATGCTTTTTTGAGTGTTACACGTGAGTGTGGATCTGTTTTTTTGCATCATTGGTTTGTTGTTAATACACACCGATGTCTCATTGTCATGTAGAGGGAAGCAGCATGGAGTGAGGAGCCAGAAGCTGCAGCAGCGGCTGAATCAGCTTCAATTATGGAAACAGGTCACAGTTATTTTGTGTGGTTTTTTTTATGTTTAATAAAGTCACTGAGTCGAAATATTCCAAATATCTTCAATGCTCTCCATGCATTTTACATTTTCTGTACTTCTCTAGTTTGGATCAGCACACACGTGAGTTCTTGAGTTATTGGTTTGCAGCCGTTCCACATACTTCAACTTGATTTCATGATTTTGTAGATGGCAGCCAAGATGACCTGCAGATGGGGGAGCCAGGAGCCATAGGAGGAGTAGCAGCCGAGTTAGAATCTGGCATGGGACCCGGTAAGTTGTTGCAGCCTGAGCCATGCTAGCTAGCTCACCCCACAGTATTTCATTCATTGCGAAAGTGGGTGGCCTTAAGGAGAAGCTCATGCTCAAGTCTAATGCTGTTATTAATGTGGATGTTAATTTCACCGACACTGTGTCTTTTACTCTCTCCAGTAGCTTTCTGGTGGAAGGAGTGAGGCAGCAACAAGGGGAGCAGGTGCAGGAAGGTGCATACAGTTCACACAAGATATTTTTATATTGTTTTTATTAAGATGCATTCATCTGTGGATATGTAAAGCACTTAAATTAGGTTTCTGTAAAATCCTGAAATCTGACATTATTAATATATGGGCTATTCTGACCTCCTTTGACTTCATGCTATGATAATAAGGTGTTGCACATATGCAACTGAGCTCTTATAAACTACAACAAACCAAAATCTGCATTAGGGATACAACGATTACCAGTAAAATGATACACTGCGGTAAAATTCACAATGGTTAGTATTACCGTTTCAAATTTTGATCATTAAAACTATGTTTGATTACTGCACTTTGAAAAACTCAAAATGATATTGCTCATTGCCTGGAAAAGCAGCAACAGTCCCTCCGAATCAGGTGCGCATGAGCAGTCTGCAATGTTTGGCCTCTGAAAACACGGCAGAAGTAGAGCTTAGATCAGGCCCAAAAAATGGAGCCTGACATGGCCCGAGCCTGTGCACGTTGTGTCCGGGACCGGCCCGGCCGGTCCAATTAACTGTAATTATGGGCCCGAGCCCGATTTAAACCCAGCATTTTTCAATAAGTTGGCTGTTATAATTAAGAGTGCCTGGGCACACACAGTGAACGCGTTAGTGCCACGGAAGCACCTGTGAGTGTACTCGCAGGTGCTTGAGTGTCCACACAGGCAGCGCATTTCTCCTGCGCTATCCGCGCCGGTTAAACACCGACTCCACTCGTCTGTTCCTGTCAGTACTCGATTTTCACTTCAACAGGTCATTTTAAACAAAAACCACAATTCTTGACATTTGAATAACAGAAATATAGAATCTTGATTTTATGTGTCATACAAAGTGTGGTTTAATTTTACTTTTTATAATACATAGTCTTAACATTTCATTATCAAATCATAGCATTAAAAAAAAAAAAAAAAAAAAAAAAAAAGGTCATATCTGACCAGCCCGGCCTGGACCCGTCAGAGGGGGGCGAGGATCTCGGGCAGAGAATCTAAGCTCTAGGCAGAAGGCAGTGAAGGCACCTGCACAGACAGTGCTCTGGAGATTTTTTCACACCCCTAAAAAGGACAAAGTCCGTGACCACCACCCACAACTGCACGGCGAGTGTACCTGGTGACACTACATGACTTTTCTGCCCGTTCTGAAAGTCACTATGTCACATTACACGATTGTTGAGTCATAAAATTGTGCCGTGACTTGGCCGACAGACATGACACACTACACGCTGGTACTCACCAATTATCCCCGGTCGTCTTTCACGTCTTTGTGTGATGTCATCGGGTTATTCTTGTCCTATTTTTATTACTTTCACTATTATTTGAGTCACTGTGTGTGTTCATGTGCCAGCCGACATGTTGTTGTAGTCATCTAAAAGCATCTTTTAATTTGAAAGAAATTCAGGAAGTGTTGAGTTTGAAATGACAGTGCGATATGTTAACTTTATAAAGACAACGGAGCGGATAAAAAGTAACTATATAAACACACAGAGGGATTAATAAATAACGGAGCGTCTATAATGTAGTTTGTTTCACATGAAGCTGGGAGCCTCTGCAGTTGTGGTGAGTAAAAGCTGCTATTTGTTAATGTTATTACTTTATGTCCGACCGTGAGGATGTGCCATTGTTTGCTATCTTGATGCTGATGACAGTAACGTTAACTCAGCGGGTTGACAAAGTGCCTCTGCTGTTTCACACCATCATTTTCCCCTTTTACTCTGTGTGGTAACATCCCTAGAGGAAATATTAAAAACGCTGGGGTGTTGTTGTCATACGGTTGTCTACGGCAGCAGATTGTTCTGTGTTTCTACTGGTCAAAGTGACGGCTGTGACGGGAGTAATCGTGAACGACAAAAATAAAATCAAACATGCTAGACTTTGTTAGACAGACAGTAGGTCTACATTGTGCTCTTTATTAGGACCCTATTGTTATCCTGCATGTTCTTCTTCTTCCGAGGAAATTATACTTCCCATGCGCGAAAAATCACCAAACTTTGCACAAAGGTCCAGTCCCATGCAATTTTGAATGTTCAAAATTTTGAAAATTCATAACAAATCAATCATATGTGCTACAGATTTGCAACTTTCACTAAATTGTAACTCCAATACTGAAGAAACTTTTGTACATTTAAACCTATTGCAAATTATGAAGTCCATCACTCTGTTTTTTTTTCCAAAAACTGTAAAACCTATTAAACCTATCTCCTCCCACAATTTTTGCTCAATTGACACCAAACTTGCTACAGAGCATCTTCAGACTGTCCTACACAAACGATCCACACAGATTTTTGATTTATCGAAAATTGAGCCTACAGTGCATCAAAATGTTTGACTGTAAACGGTACTGTAAACATATACTTGCAAATTCTTGCTAAAAAAATTTTCAATGTTCATTAAAAAAAATGACAAAATTTTGGAGTCATGGTAGATGATGTTTGGAAAATATCAGAATTTTATCTCAAAAACTGAATTTTTGACAGCGTTTTGAATTTTGCTCTCATGCGAACAACTGGAGTCAATGTAAAAATGGCATAAACATCAGTTTTTCACTTATGGAGCCAATAAATCATTGTTACAAACAAATTACCAACATCTCCATGCTGTCTAGATGCAATTTGTGTATTTTCAGATTTTTGTCTTAATAAGTGAATTTTTGACAGCCGTTTGAAATCTGCCTTTACACACTAACAGCTGCTGTCTTGCACACAGGTGACTGGCTTCAGGCCCGAACATACTCGGGCGGAATGTACGCGGAACAGACTCCGCGGAGGTCCGCGCGGACTCAAAGCGGACGTCCACAAGCCCTGTGCGCGCAAAGCTCAGATTTTACGACTGCGCGGACTCTGCTCCGCGCACCAGTGACTGCTCGGCATGTATTTTTCACATTGCAGGGATTTTTCACGGACATTTTTACAGGAAACTACAACGCAGAAGTGCGCTCGACTATGAAAGCCCGAATGACTGCGGACATTCCTCGCGGAGTCCGCTCCGCATACATTCCACCCGAGTATGTTCGGGCCTTTGGTCAATTTGTGAAGCTACATGTGACATTTCTGTTTGCCAATTAGCTCAGTGAGATAGAGGATGGTTCTTGGTGTTAAAGATTGTGAGTTCAAGCCTCAGCTTGTGCAACATTTCCATATGAGAAATCTACCCAAACTTTTCATAAAGGTCCAGTCCCATGCCAGATGTCCTCAACTGGAAACACAAGACAATAGTCCTGATGGTGGCGCTACAGCAAGCCTCTAAACCATATGTGCTACAGCTTTGGAACTTTCACTTTGAAATGTGCTTTTCCATGGCATGGATGGCTACTGTCTGGCACCCTGATGCTTGGCTTAGTCAATCTGTGAAGCCACACATGAACTGTCAGTTGCCAGTTAGCTCAGTGAGATAGAAGACGGACCTCAATCTCAGAAGTTGTGAGTTCAATCCTCAGCTAAGGCAGAACAGACATTCTAATGTGAAAGTCCAATGTTCAGGCATCATGCTATGTGGATTAGAGACTACCAAGGTTAAAATAATTATGATCCAGGCAGTTTTGCAGAGAGACAAATACTCTTTATCAACACTTTTCCCTGTTATGCCCCATCTCTTTTCCCCGTTTATTTGGCTTAGCTATCAGTCAATATGCAGAGTCTATCCAATAGCTACTTTTACATTTTAAAAATGTTTTCATCTTTGTCACCATGGATAATGTTTAGCTTTAAGCTAGATCAGGCCAGTTTGTTCATAAGTGCTAGCAGTTAATGTTATTCTTACTTTGTTGTTCTTGAGTTTTTTCTTTCCTTTGTATATTATGAGTCTGATCACTTCAGCCACTCATCCACAATTTGAAGGGCATGCCATAATTATATGATGTAACTTCTATGTTGTGATATGCTTTGTTTTAGTGTGTGTGTTGCTCAGAGTTGCCTAATTTTGCCTAAAATTGCCCGGCCCTGACCATTGCTGCGCAGCAGCTATAATTTTATTTGTTTTTCAAAATAAATCTTGGTTGAATGATTTCAGTGTGTGTAAAAGTACTTTTTGAACATTGTGAGTACATTTCAACAATACCGTGATAATAATGATAACCGTGATAATTTTGGTCACAATAACCGTGATATGAAATTTTCATACCATTACATCTCTAAAATGCATCCAGGTGTATTGTCACAGGAACTGTGGCTTTGCATTCATTATAAAAACAGGGCTACACATGAGTACCCGTTGAGAGTATGCAACAAAATTAAGATTAATTTAACAAATTTATTTTCTTATATCACAGCAGTGCCTGGATAGTGTGACGTGTGTGGTTGTGCTGCTGCCGTGGTCCTGCCAGATGCCTCCTGCTGCTGCTGTTATCATTAGTCATACTTGTACTGTTATTATACACATATGATTATTGTCACATATGTATACTATCAGATACTAATTGGAGAAAATTAATAAATTTGGGGAGTTTTTCCTGATCAGCTGTGAGGGTCATAAGGACAGAGGGATGTCGTATGCTGTAAAGCCCTGTGAGGCAAATTGTGATTTGTGATATTGGGAATTTAGCTAATGTAGTGTAAGATTTAATCATTAATCAGGTAAATGTTTATTTTGCATAAGTTGATTAAGGTTGACAGTTCACATAATAATGTTTTTATGTATCCATATATGGTGAAACACTTTTACACAAGTTTATGTATTCATATATAGAAAACACACACACATACCATACCATGTATTGCTTGGAAGTGTAATAATAGACACACACATACACTCTAAGGTTTCAAATTGCATGAAGGCAATTGCATGAAGGGACTAGAAAATAGTCCCTAAGTTCCATATGTTTTTAAAAAAAAGAGTGTACCTGAGTTCAAACCTAATGGTGGGAGAGTTTGGGGCCCGGGTAGGAAGGGCTAAAGGAAAAAGGGTGGAGATTCTCTCGAATCTTCACCAGCATAAAAGAGAGAGCTCAGAAAGTGAAACTTCAGTCTTGCTCCGGAGCCTGACTCATGAGTTGTATGTGTTGCTGCTTGTGAACACATTAAACTCAATTGTACCAGATTCTATTTGTCTCCAGTGTTTCTCTGAGTACCAGCCAACCGAACCTAAGATACTAAACCGACACAGAGGATGATTTGAAGAGAAGGTGAAGACGAGGTCGGGAGCCATCTGGTCCAATTCCAGGCACCGATTTTCGCTTCTTCACTAACTAATGATCTGTCTCATTGAATTTTGGAGTGCTGGATTGGTAATTGTCAGTCATATTGCGCTATTTGTAATAATCCTTGATTTTCCCCCAACTCTTAAAAATTGTCTGGGCTAAGCCCCGGATGTCCTCAAATGCTGGCAACGCCCGTGATAGAAGATAAAATAGAGAGAGATAAAAGACATTCATTCATCTTCTAACCGCTTCATCCTCTTGAGGGTCGCAGGGGGCTGGAGCCTATCCCAGCTGACACTGGGTGAGAGGCAGGGTTCACCCTGGACAGGTCACCAGACTATCGCAGGGCTGACACATAGAGACAGACAACCATTCACACTCACATTCACACCTACGGACAATTTAGAGTCGCCAATTAACCTGCATGTCTTTGGACTGTGGGAGGAAGCCGGAGTGCCCGGAGAGAACCCACGCTGACACGGGGAGAACATGCAAACTCCGCACAGAAGGGCTCCCACGCCCAGGATCGAACCAGCAACCCTCTTGCTGTGAGGCGAGAGTTCTAACCACCACACCACTGTGCCGCCCCAGATAAACGACACCAGACACTAAATAAAAAGATGTCATCAGACAACAATTCACTGATTCTAACTGGACTCACAACAATTCCAACATTACTTCAGTAATTCAGTACACCATAATACTAGAACCAGCAATATTAATAATAATAATGAGAATTTGTTACATTTATTCATGACGTCTCCATTTTTGATCATTTTGGGCTTTTGTTTCATCTTAAATAAAGTCTTGTCTTTCACAGTATGAAACTCTTGTCACCAAATTCAGGTGATAAATACAGTTTTGAAGCTTGTGTAACCCAAGTCCCATGTAGCTATGTTCATCTGTCTTGAGTGGGTAGTACAATGGGACAGGGCCTAAGTTCGTTGTTGATCTGTTATGTGTAATATTACCCTTGAGAATATCTTTAATTTACCTATTCTGAGTTTTCCCACAATTATGATTTAGAAACTACCTCTTAACAAAATTACAATTGTACTTTAAATGCAATAATCCTTTACAGGTATTTATTTACAAAATAAGATAAAATAAAATTTGGTAACCATTTCTTAAGAAATAAAATATAAATACTCAAAGTTATAAATAAAGGTTTACAAAATAAAATATCAGGTCTCTTTAGTTTTTAAACCTTTCACTTTTACTTTCAAAATGCCTTTTATACCTTTAAGTAAAACAAAAATACCTTTTAAACAAAAAGTTTCCTTTTAAGTACTATTGATATTACCAAAACACTGTTTCCATCACATTTAAATCATCAAAATCACTCAGTTTATACCTGTGGGCCCACACACACACATTCATTCCTTAACCAGACACCAGAAAGTAGGACATTTAACCCTGTTGCAGGCCTGACTTGAAGCTGGGGTGCGGTGAGGCCTCAAAACTTTTATGGCCGCTTCACTCCAAATGAGCAGAAACAAAAAGCACGTGCACACAAGTTCAGTTAGTTCAGTTACGTTAGTACTCACAAATCCAAGATGAGTTGTTAGTAGGGGATAGCAGGGGAAATAGAGTGACAGCAGTCACCGGGGCAATGGCATTCACAGTTAAGCAGTGAGTAAACAACCTCGTAGAATCACAGGAAGAAAACAGCAGGGTCCGTCCACCGGGAAGAGCGGCAAAACCACTCCGACCTCTCTCTCTCCACAGCGTCCATCTCCTTTAAGCATATTAACTCAGTTGAGCCACAATACCAAACGCTATTTCATGGCGCATTAACGTGAAGTCTGTTCTAACTGGGAAGCATTACAATGCTATGCTAACAGTATGATATCAAGGCACATTGACATGGTATGCTAAGCTAACTAGCAGGCTGCTAAACAGCATCACACGTCATGTCTTATTACTACAACAATTAGTTACAGCACAGAAAAGAAGGCACACTCTGAATCCGGGCCTGCTCCCTGGCTCTCTGGGGGATCGCGGGGCCGGGCGGTTTCCTGTGGGGGCGGGTGCGTCTGGACTGCTCGCCCTGTGTGCCTGGGGGGGGCGGGGTCTCCTCGTGCTCCCTGGACCTGTGGTGGCGTGGCCGGTCCCCCCTGGGGGGCTGTTTCCGCCCCTGGTGGTGCGGGGTGGGTGGGCTCCCCCCTTTTCACTCCGCTCCCGCCCTTCCCTCTCCCTCCTCCCTCCCCCCTCTCCCCGTCCCTCCCTGCTCCTCTCTCCCTGCCTCGGGCGGGCCCGGGGTCCTCCCCCGGGCTGGGGGGCCTGGTGTGGGGGCTGGGTGCTGCCCACGGGGGGTGTTCTGGTGCTGCGCAGTGTGGGCCTGCCCATTGGTGTGCGGCCGGCGGTGGGGGGCGGGGCGGATGGGCTGGGGGTCCGGCTTTGGGTCTGTGGCTGTCTAGGGGGGTACTGGCGGGGTTGCGGGTTGGCCTGTGCTCCTGCGTGTCGGGGTTCGGGGGGGCTGGGTGGGGCCCGTCGTCCGTGCACCCTGGTGGCGCGCTCGTCCTTCTGCTGGGGGTTGATTTGCTGCAGGCGGTGTGCCCCAGGTCGGGACCATTGCGGGGACCTGACGCTGCAGTTGCTTGGGGGGCGGGGTTGGGTGGGGGCATGTTGGGTTTCCTTGGGGCCCGCCTGGCCTGCTGTCCATGGGTGCTGGGGGCCTCGCGGTGCCGGGGTCTGGTTGGTGCCACCTTCTAGCCCCTCTCATCCATCCCTCCAGCCCTTGGGCCGGGCCTACACTGGCCTGGCCTCCTGAACCACATTTAGTTCACTCACCACACATTCCACAGTTTTAATGCACCACATACACTCACTCTTCGAGGTGCAGACCACGGATGGATTGGGGGGCTTCATGATGGGGCAGGCTGTGGGACAGTGGTGTCCGGTAGCCCTCCATGCTGCCCCCCGGCCCATCCTTATCTGCTCTCCAATTTTAAAGCACCACATACACCTACATCTTGTGGGACAGATGGGAACAGGTTCCAGGTGCCTATGGCTGCACGTGCTGCAGGACAGCAGTGGGCTGTAGCCATCAGCCTTGCCCCCACCTGTCTCCTATGTCCCTCAATTTTAATGCACCACATCACACTTATGGGCACTCACATTCACATTCACGGTGTAGGGTTAATGTTTCTCCGTCAGGGATCGGAGAATCATAGTAAGGGGGGCGTGGTGGGTTTACACACACTGTAGATATGCATGGTCTGCGTCAGGCGGTGGGTGGGTGGGCCCTCCTGCCCCGCCTGTCTGGGGTGTGTCTCTGGCTCTCTGGGGGTGCCGGCCATTGCCGCCCCGGGTCCTTGGGCCTGTGTGGTGTCCTGCGGCCTCTGCGGCTCCCTGGTCTTGGGGTCTGGGCGCTCCTGCGGTCTTGGGGTGCCATACCGCCCCTCTTCCCCTGCAGGGCTGGCCCTGGACCCTGGTGATGGTTTTCATAAACACATTGGGAGGGTTAAAATACACGCATGCATGATCGATACTTCAGCTCCGTGACGCATTGCAAAGAACCGATGGGATCACTCCAAAGGGGCCCACTTGCTTCTCAGACCTACCACACCGCGCTGAAGCTATGCGCTAAGCTATGAAGACCAATGCAGACAAGTAGGGAAAAAAAAAAAAAAAAAAAAAAGAAGGCACACTCTCTTATTTACCTTTTTTCAGATTACAAACAAGTTACTATCAGGACCACAAATAGTCGACCAGGGGCCGTTGTTCGAAAGTAGAATTAAGCAATCCAAGATACGTGTAAAAGCGAGGCTGGACAAAGTCTCATCAGTCCATCCTGGCTTCATTGGTTGTTCCAACGCCAAGCCAGGCTGAGGAGGAGCGGCTATGTCAAGCCAGGTGTAACTTATTCAGGTAAGTGCGCGTCCACGGCTTTCTTAAATAGACCACGTGGGTCGATCACAGTTTCACTGATGCACCAATGGAGAGGACACATGCGGCTGACTTCTCACCCAGTGAGTAGCGTGTCATCATGGAGACTTATGAGGAGATTAAACACATCATAACTAATAAAGGAAACACAGCAGCAAATATTAAGCAGAGAGAAAATGCGTGGCAGACAATTGCGGACCGACTGAATGTGTAAGTAATCTAAAAATATACACTTGCTGCACAAATGAATCTGTCATAATTACAATTAAAGTTTCTTTCACAAATTAACAGTTGTACACTTCACCTTAAAGGTGAGCAGTGGGAGTTAATATTACTCGGGAAATGTACCATGATGATTCTTGATTCACTGTGCAAATCTCTTACAGGCTACATATAATCTCTCTCATTTAATGCTCATACAGCACAAATACAACTGGACAAAACCTGTCAGTCTTGTGGAAATAATTTAGTCCATAATGTATAAGAAGTCAGTGATGTGGTGCTCATAGAAAATATATTTGTAGCATGACACATATGCTGACCAGCCTGACAGCCTGCCTGGAAATATAGTGAGTATTGCCTGAAGGACATCCATGGTGTCCACAATTGCTGTGCTAACAGATATGTGTTGTACAGAATTCACAAACTGTCAGACAGCTATATGCAAGTCATCTACAGAAGCAGATAGCCCTGGCAGATGTGAAGCTCCAGTGTGAAAAGAGGAAGCTGCAGGACATGGAGCTTGACAGACAAATAAATAAAAAGACCTTAAGGAAACTGGAAATTAAGAAACTAGAGAAAGAAGGAAGTGATTTTAATAAAATCCTGCTATAAGCAGCTATTTTAAGAACGAGAAACAAAAAGCGTCTCTAAAACCATCTGTGTGACGTCATTGCACTTTATAAACTGTGAATATGATATTTATGCATTTATCCAGTTCATATTTTAACCAGTTTTAGTATCATGAACTGTTGTTTTTCATGCAACTATTTCTATGCTGTGTAACTGATTTTATGCGCTGTAGTCGGAATGATTTTAGACAGGGCTACACCTGTAAAGGACGACAAGCTGCCAACACTGAACAGCTGCACACTAGTCCTACTCAGCACCACTCTCCCTCTATGTCTCCATGAAATTATGAATGAAAGGCTTAAAGTTTTAGTCAGAAGACAAACTTGTGTCAGTGTGAACATGCTACACATCGTTAGCTCAGTCAGTTGGGACATTCAGAGTGTGGCAGCTGCAGGCCTGTAAAAACTCTGACCAGTCCCTGCCATTCAGTGTGAATGGAAAGAACCAATCAGATGCCTTCATGTCTCATCCTGCCCGCTCCCCTCCGTCCCTCCTCCCTGCGTGCACTCATCACGTTACCGGAAATAATCAGCACACAGAACAATGGCAGAGAAAATGTAGCCAGAAGTATGACTTCCAGTGTTACTTGTAATGGCTCGCCTCGCTAAACAGGCTGAGAAAAGAAAGTCGGAGGCAGAAAAGGCTGCGACGAAAAAGGCTTTGGATAAAGTGAGAGGACAAACCAGACATCAACAGCAGTCCAGCTTTTGAACGGTGGAGACAACTGAGGGAGCTGAAGGGTCTGGAAAGTGATGCAGAGGTTGCTGTCTTTCTGTTGGACAGGTAATTATTTGTTTGCTAGCTCTCCAATATTATCAACTATAGCTTTAAAGTCCCACTGATTGTCACACACCTGAACGTATGAAATTTGTTCTCCGCATTTGACCCATCCCCTGAGGGAGCGGTGAGCAGCAGCGGTGTCTTGCTCGGGAATCGTGGTGATCTAACCCCCCACTTCCAACCCCTAATGCTAAGTGCCAAGCAGGGAGGCAATAGGTCCCATTTTTAAAGTCTTTGGTATGACCCAGCCGGGGATCAAACCTACGACCTCCCAGTCTCAGGGCAGACACTCTACCTCTAGGCCACTGAGCTGGTTGGTGGTTGGCCCAGGGGACTCCTGAAGCAGCACACGTGTATGTTTCATATGTACAGATATATATCTTGGTGCATTCAGCAGCTGATTTACTGAGGCAGCAGCTCATCAGACTCCATCATGGCTGCTGGAGACAGTCTGCTGCCATTCTAGCTGGAACATGTGTGAGTCAACCTGGGGACATTACTGTCATAGATGATGTCACTGATGATGTCACTGATGGACTTACCTGAGCAGGTGAGATCCAGGATGGAGGAAGAGGAAGATGATGTTGCACACTCCCTCAGAGCAGATCCAGAGTGAACACAGTAAGACCAGATCCCCCACACAGGTCTGGCTGAGGACTCCTTTCTCTCTCCTACAGAAACAGCAGAGCCACAGTCCAGATCTCTGCAGACAACACCTGCTGTCTTCAGGGTCCAGTCAAAGTAATAGCCCTTCACTGGTCTCCATTCTCCCTGATGTTTGACCTCCAGTGTTCCTGCACAGTGACTGTCTCCTCCCACCAACCTGACAGAATCTGAACAGAAACCAGAGAGTCATCAGTAAAAGAACAAAGTGAGTTTCATTAGAAGAGAAATGAACCAAATCAGAGCTGCAGCTCCTCTTCTACCTGAGCAGGTGATTCCAACAGCTTTGCCAGGTGAGCAGGTGTTTCTATCTGAGCCTGAGCTTCTACAGTCCAGGAGAGCAGACTCATGGCCTCCACACTGGAACTCTTTGGTCCACATTGGAGCCTCCACTTCTCCATAGAGCGCCCCCTGGAGGACTGAAGGAGCCCCACAGCCAAGCTCCCTACAGACCACCTCTGCATCCTGCTGGTCAAAGTCAGCTTCACACACTGAGGACCACCTCTGGTTAGACTTCACCTCCAGTCTGCCTGAGCACAGACTGGTCCCATCCACCAGCCTGACAGAGTCTGGAGAGATAATAGAAGATAAAATAGAGAGAGATAAAAGACACCAGACACTAAATAAAAAGATGTCATCAAACAACAATTCACTGATTCAAACTGGACTCACAACAATTCCAACATCACTTCATCATTAACAGCTTGTGGGTCATTCAACAAAATCGATGCCTTTTCAAATTTGGAAATTTAAAATTCTAATTAAATTTAAATTCTATTTTTTCAGTAGCCTGGGATTAAAAACAGTTGAAAGTTACAATAACCTGTATTGTGCCATCTCAGGCTGTGGAATTTCATATTTTATGACTGTTTCTCTCCTTATTGTTTTGATGGTTTTGCCAACCCTGTTACCACAGAAAGTATTACTATTTCTAATATTCCTAATTAGACTTATGTAATAGATGGCACATTTATGAACAGTACTTAAATCACCAGCAGCGGTGTTAGCTGGGGGGCTAGCGCCGCTAGGTATCCTCGAGACGGCTGCTGAACCGACGCCTGTGGGACCCCATCCACCAGCGGCGTTAGCCAGGGCGCTAGCCCCCCGGCTAGCGGCGCATGCCGGGGGGCTAGCGCCGCTATGTTGTGGTTCTGGTATCCCCAAAACGGCTGCTGAAGTGACGCCTGCAAGGCTTTCTCCATCAGTGGTGTTAGCCGGGGGACCAGCACCACCCGGGCCTGGCTACAGCACCTCTAAAACAGCCGCTGAACTGCTGGCTACAAGATTAATAGATAATAAGGGTACAGTTTTAACACACACATGTGATGGCAAGTATAAACTCAAAACCACTTAATTTAGGTCAACAAAGATATTCTCAACACTACATCAGGCCAAGATAATTTGGGATCCACATTGTAAAAAGGGGCTCCTTGGTGGTCATCTAAATATCAGGAGTATGGTCCCGAAAAGAGAGCAACTGGAACAATTATTAAATGGCTCTAATATTGATGTCATGGGATTTGCCGTCTATATTTTCTGAGGTGACTGAGGTCCTTCAACATCTGCCGGACTATGCTCAGGATCTTCTATGAGTCTGTGGTGGCCAGTGCTATCCTCTATGCTGTTGTGTGCTGGGGCAGCAGGCTGAGGGTGGCGGACGCCAACAGACTCAACAAACTGATCCACAAGGACAGTGACGTTGTGGGAACGGAGTGTGACTCTCTGATGGTGGTGTCAGAGAGGAGGATGCTGTCTAAGCTACGAACTATCTTGGACAATATCTCACACCCACTCCACCATGTGCTGGTCATTATATGTCAGAAACACCCTGAAGTGTAAACAAATTATTTGGCCTTCTAGTATTGAAATTGAATGTGTTGGGGTAAATATTGTACTTTCTCTGGAGATGTCATTTACTGTGTTATGCCTGTACAGAAAACCCACTGCTAAGAAGGATTTCTATGGTCAATTTAAAGCCGTACTTAAATCATGTGATCACAACAAAGAAGTCATAATTCTAGGCGATTTTAATATAAACTGGGACAGTAAGGCAGACAGGAAAAATCTAAAACAGTTAACTGAACATCTGAATTTATCTCAGCTCATAGAGACACCAACCAGAATTACTACAAGATCCAGAACCAGAATTGATTTGCTCTTCTCCAATAAACCAGAACGTATTATTAAAACCCATAATCTTTTAACTGGTTTATCAGACCATAATGCAATTTTCTTTTCCAGAAAGCTCACCAAGTCACGCTTCTCAAACTCATCCAGATACTTATGTAATAGTAAAAATACTTTTAATTTCATCCCAAAGAGCCAGCAAGAAAATCTTAATTTGGCTTTAAAAAACCAGAACTGGAATAAGATCACTTCCTGTGGAGACACTGACAACAGCACAGATTCCCTTCATGAACACATCAGAAAAATAATGGAATCTTTCTCCAGGAGGGTGAGCCAAAAGAAAAGAAAAGCATCACTACCGTGGTTAACCCCTGATTGTCTTAACTTGATGAAAGTGCGTGATCTTCTTCTTAAGACTTTCTTAAAGTCCGGCTTAACCACAGACCGGTTAAAATTCACTGCTGCAAGGAACAAGGTAATTCAGGCAATGCGGAAGGCCAAAGCAAATTTTTTTATAGCAATCATGGAGAGTACTAAGGGTGACGGGAAAAAAATTTGGCATAATATTAATAAACTAACGGGTAAACAGAATAAACAAAATAACTGTGAATTACAACTTATTATTGATAATAAACTAGTGAGAAGTCCAGACATTCTGGCTACTGAGCTAAACAATTTTTTTTTACAGTCAGTGGAAAACATAACCAAACTTTTTCCCCCTTCAGAGTATGGCTCGGTCCCTATCAATTTTGCGCTGCCGGTATTTAATTTACAACAGGTCACAGAAGCTGAAGTGACTAACGTTACCGGCTCGCTAAAAACTTCCAAGGCCAAGAACATCTACGGTCTTGACACCATGTTTTTAAAAGCTAATAAAGATTCTCTGGCTGGACCAATCACACATCTAGTTAATTTATCTATACGACACTCAGTTGTTCCATCCTCTTGGAAGACTGCCATAGTTAATCCCATCTTCAAGTCTGGAAGCAGGACAGACATGAGTAACTATAGGCCTATCAACATCCTGCCAGTCACCTCCAAAATAATTGAAAAATGTGTGCTTACACAACTAACTGAACATCTGAACCTTGGCCATACTCCGTTGCACCCCGCACAATTTGGCTTCCAGGAACATCACTCGACAGAGTCGGACATTAATTTATTTCTGGAGAAAACCAAACAGTTTCTTGATAAATCAGTGTGTGTTGGTGCAGTATTCCTGGACCTGAAAAGAGTGTTTGATACAGTTGATCACGCAGTGCTGTTAAACAAACTCTCTTCTTTTAATTTCTCAGATCAGGCAACCATGTGGATAAAATCATATGTAACTAATAGGAAACAGTGTGCTGTTGTTGACGGGGTTAAGTCCTCTCTTCGTACATGTTCAGTCGGGGTCCCGCAAGGTTCGATCCTCGGACCAATACTCTTTTCACTTTATATTAATGATATGCCACTTGTATGCAAGAACATCCATATACAAATGTATGCAGATGACACAGTTTTACTAACATCAGCAAAAACTATTCAAGAGGCTGCCCGCATACTCACAATGGAATTGACTCACATTCACAAATGGCTCAAAAAATCATGTCTACTGTTAAATACAAAAAAAACTGTCTGTATGTATTTTTCTAAAAAACGAAGGATCTCACACACTGTGGTGTCTTCCTAGGAGGAGAGGAGCTTGAACTAGTTAATGAGTTCAAGTAACTAGGGGTCATCCTGGATTCAACCCTCACCTTCAAGAGTCACATTAAATATATCTTGAAAACAATCAAATTCAATCTCTCCAATTTCAAACTACTAAGGTCTTCTTTGACAACAGCGTCAGCTAAGGTGTTTATGCATGCAACTGTCCTCTCTCACATCGAATATGGATTCACTAACTGGTCGTTCACTTCTAAAGCTGCACTTACTCAGATTGATTCTCTGTACAAAAGAGCACTCAAAATATTGGACAAAAAACCTGTATCATATCATCACTGCCACATACTCCAGAAATATAATTTTCTCACTTTTGATAATTTCACAAAGTTCAAGTATGCCTGCGCAATATATAAAATCTTGAAAGATTTAGCGGCGCCCCCAATGTCTGTTTATGTTAAGCAGAATGAAAACATCAGTTACACGACCAGGGCCACCACACGAGGGGATTGTATAATTCCGCTCAGGCGTACCTCGTGTGGGCAGTCAGTACTTTTGCTTGCAGGAAGCCACATCTGGAACAGTACACCATCTAAGATATGGGACTGTAACACATATGCCACTTTCAAAATAAATCTTAAGAAGTGGCTAAAAAGTACACAAATTTGTAACCACAGTTAATGAGTTGATGTACAACATGTCTTTCTCATTTCTCTCCTTTTTCTTTTATTTTATTCTATGGTTCTTTCTCTCCTTTTTTTTTGTTTATTTGTATTTAGTTACCACACACTTTACAATATAAATGACTCCTACAACAATTAATCACAACTACAACAAGAACTATGAACTGGACCTTGCATTGCTGCAGTTTTACACTCCATCTCCACACCCCCAAACAGGCCCTGCTCCTCTGGCTGCTGTTTATTATTTATTTAACTATTTATTTCTTTTTTCTTTTTCTCGCCCTCTTTTTCTTTTTCTAAAATAGCTCTACAGCACTTTAATTTCTAATGTTTTACATTTCTCCAGCACTTTAACCCCCAGTGTCTTTACATCTATTACTGTCATCAATCATAACTGATCACAACTACAACAAGATCTATGTACTGGACTCTGCATTGCTACAGGCAACACACTATTTACACACCCCATACAGCCCCCTCTCCCCCGTCTGTTCGTTACCTGGTTGCACCCAGAAACATGGCGTAAAGCATATACATACTTAAGGCACTGGAGGCAATATGATGTGTGCAATACTTCTGTTATGTGTCGCTGGCCAACTCTATACTGTGACGATGAAACCGTTATGTGTTTTAATGTATCTAATACTGTAATTGTGTATTTTATGTGTGCTGTATTGATTTTATATTACCTTTTAGGAACTATGCTGATACACATCTGGCAGGGGGACTACCAATGTAAATCAGCCCCTGGCTGTAATGGGGTGCATCTGCATTTTCTTTTTTCTTTTCTTTAAAAGGAATGTTTATTGATGTACACTGTCCCTTCTAAAACAAATAAACGTCATTGTATTATTGTATTGTATCCCTGTTTTCATTCAGATTATCAAGTGCACCCTGATTTTGCATGGCCATCACATGTCTATTAGGAAAAAAGATAATTTTTTAGAAGAGAAATATGAAAAGAATGGACCTGTCCAAAATATAGTATAGTTTAAATTATAATGATAAGAGTTGAAAGTCTCTTTTAATCGTCATTTTGACATTTGACATTATGAAATTAACACCAACAATAGGATTGACTGCCAGCCCTGTTACAGTAACAGCTGATACACATTTTACTGCCTACACTGAACATCTTTGTCTACACACTACTATGAAGTTTCCCCTCCCAAGTCACAGGGTATTGTTCTGCACTTGATTGGTATTGTTGTATCAGTGAAGCACGTCACATTTCTAAGAGGTCTCATGTTGTTGTTGTTGTTGTTGCAGTTCCATGCGCGCATTATTGACAAGTGTTTTGGAATCATTTTTGTTATTGAGACAGATTGTTTTTATGTTGGTAATTAACATATTAAAACACAGTGAGTCATATTTCAAGTGTTATTAATTTAGGAGGATTTAACAGCATTTCATTTATTTAACATAGTAACCAACAGTAAAAGGGTTTTGTAGCAGTTAAACAGGACTTAGAACAACCAGACCATACAAACATATCAAAGGGCTCATTCACAGTAAATCAAGTAACCAGTTTCATCATATTGTGGACATTAGCTGAATAACACTCACATGATGACTTTTAAAAATGTTTTCATTTGATAAGGCTGACCTTTAAAGACAGCAAAGCCATCTATGATGATCATCCCTGTGACTCACATGTCAAATCCTGTTACTGTGGAAAGGTAACAGCGTTGACAGTTTATGGCTCGTTAAAACAAATGTGAGCTAAAGCACATGCTGTGTACTCTGAAAGGCGATTACTTGTACATATTGATTATATTATGAAACATACATGTTAAAAATGGTATCAGGATGGAGGCTGTATGCTTGTAGGAAAAGGAATGTGATGTTGCACACTTTGTCAGAGCAGATCCAGAGTGAACACAGTCAGAGTCAACTCTCCACACAGATCTGTGGGAGGACTCCTCACACGCATGCTCACTCACTCACTCACTCACTCACTCACTCACTCACTCACTCACAATTGCTTGCTGTCATTGTCTGAGGCTGTCAATTAAGAAATCAGCTGTTCTGTCAGATGGTCACTTTTAACCAATAACACAGCAACACACCTTCACTGTTGGCCATCTTGCTGCTGTCTTTTTAAATGTGATTCTCTTTGTTTCTGTAGTTAGTTCTGTAGTTCACACCCCACCTAACAGTCAACACCTAGTCTTCACAGATTCATCATCTTATCTTTTCATCAGTCCATCAGCATCATCAGCCACCACCACTGTCTGGAATCGGGGACTGCCCATTAGTCCGACATCCCATTGTTCCGACCATATTAAACCCATTGTTCCGAAGTCCGTTCCGAAATCATCATGATGCCCTGTGGTTAAGGTCTGGTTAGGTTTAGGCACAAAAACCACTTGGTTAGGGTCAGGAAAAGATCATGGTGTGGGTTAAAATGAAAAAGAAAGTGACAAACACATAAGCCGTGAGCCTGCTTCACCTCAAGCCTTTCCCAGCTGACCCAGAGCCGGTCGCGGCGCACCATCAAGGCAGAATTATGTCCGCCGGGAGCCGTTCAGCACCGCGGACCGTCCGACTAATGGGATGTCGGACCAATGACATGGACCCCTGGACTCTGTGGGGAGATTCATCTTGCTGCTGCTCAGGGCAGACGCCGCTCAATTTACAAAATCTCCCTGTAGAGTTTCAGCGCCAAAGTCTTTCTGTCAAATCTTAACCATCACATATCTGTACTGTTGTAATTTGTATCCATCATTTATCTTTACTTCATTCACCCGTCTTCATTGCCAGTGGCTTCTTCTCTGTAGCTGTTGTTCATATGACAATAAATAACTTGAAACTTGAAACCAGTTGTGAAGTACACATCAGGAGAGTTTGTACCCATTTTTACCCCTATATTATGGCATGCCATTTAGGACATTATTACAAATTTATATAATGTGAAGTTGCAGTACATGGAATGAAAGTCAGAATATATGGAATAAAATCTAAATATATAGATGACACCTGAATATTTGGAATGAAACTTGAGACTATAGATGTGTCACATCACTGATATGACACACAAATAAACAAAAGATGAACAATAAACTAAATAAATAAGGACAAACTAAGGACGTGCAGTGTTGAATTTGGCACAAGTTGGACACAGAACACATTTAGTAATAATAATCTTTGAATACACACGTGAACAGGATCTGTGCAGCAGTAAGGGCGAGGCTCCAGAGCTCTGTGAACTGACTCGAGCATGTCTTCATCTATGTCCACTGTTTAAGTTTGACGCTAATGATGTCACTGCTGTCAAAATATCTCCGCTAATTAAAGCCATGCTCTAGTTTATACCCATGGTGGTTATGTCGAAGCAAGCAACTAATACACCTATTTGGATTAATTAATACATCTGCAAAGTATATTTCAGCGGTGTCTCTGAGTAGAAGTGACTTGGGTGTGTTTTTATTTAGTGTTTTAGGGGCCCAGGGTAAATGCTGCCTTGCTTTACATTTCACCGTTTCCCTCACTGAGACTGTAACACATGCAATCTAACATCTGTTCAAGGGGAAGCTTTCAATTCTGGATAGTTTGAGAATAATAATGCATCATATCATGATTTGCATATTTTAAGTGCTTTGGATGGGTTGTAAATTATTTCAGGGTCCAGTGAGTCAGAATAGCAACATGATTCAATATTTTCATGTGTAAACTTCATAATAAATCTCTAGCTGTTTGGGGCCCAGGTGTATTGGTCAGGATCTAAGGAAGTGTTGTGTCGAGCATGAAGTTGTTTGTATGAGCCGTTCTCCAGAAAGCTACAAGCTGCAATACCACAGGCCCAGCAATCGGCCTGTTCTGAACACGTGTTTCCACTGACCTTCATCATCACCGTCATTATTATTGTAAATGGGTAAAGAATCATCATCATTGATTAGTTGTACCTGTGTCACATCTTGGCACCTTGCAGTGCTCCCAGCGGGTTTCAGAGTCAGTGGTGTAACACCAGGGCATCTTCTTATTGTCAGGGTTACGACAGTAGTTGTTATCCAGGCCTCTGACAAATGACAGACAGTGAGAATGATGAACACAGGTCAACTCAACAATAAAGGCAACAGACCATATGTCCCTCTTTAATGAAAAACAACATGTTTCAGTTACAGTACTTGTGGGGGTAGTTCTCTGGCGTTCTGTCATGTTGGTGAGGCGTCTGAGCCGACCAGCTCTGGCATGTTTTGCCAGATTCAGTCACAGCAATCCTGCCTCGGTACATTTCACCATTACCAGTGGCACAGGTCAGCTCTGGGGCGATGGTGGGAGGCTCGGATGCTGAGCACAGAGGATGAGACAGACTGGTTGTAGAACTCAAAGACAATACAAGTGAAGTAGTGGCACTTTAAAATCATGTCAAATTACAAAGTAAAACTAACTGTGAAAATAGTGATTACTAAATTGCTGCTGAATTAATAAGAATAGAATCAGAAATACTTCATTTATCCCTGAGGGGAAATTGTGAATATATATTTTTATATACATATAGATATAATGTTGACTATTATTTTACTGTAACATATGACATCAAACCATCTACATTTAATGCAGCACTTCTGATCACACCTATGACAGATATAATAACAGACATGATTCTTGGACTTTTACTGCACACCAGACTTAAACTATTAAAATGGTGGTTGTGTTGTGGTGTTTCAGCCACCAGGTGTCACTGTGTTTACTGTGTTTGATGCCGTGAGGCTTTGAATCTTTCTCAGCACTAACAGAGAGACAGCTGCAAAGCTTCATAAGGCTTCATTCAGCCATCACTGCAAAACAACCACCATCAGACGTGAAACCACCACAAAGACACGTCTGATAATCTGTCTCTTACTCACCATCACATATCAGATTAATCCACTGACAACAAGATGAACAACATGGCCGCTGTCTTGTTAGGTTGACACACTTTTTACCTTAGTGTCAAACACATAGTGTTTCCTGTGACTGCTTCACAATACAAGCCCCCCTGTGTTTGTCCAGCTGAGGTGTTTTAATGTGAAGCAACAGCAACAAGAAATGTTGCGTAACTTTCAGCAGTTCTGATCAGGCTGCAGGAGAGTGAACAGGAAACATCGAGGCTGATACCAATCAGATGTTGCATCACATGCAGCATCGTTTCCGACACATCTGTCCTGAGTCTGAATCTATGGCGGACTCCCCCACTACTGATGAGAACCACTGCACAAACAGATCATTAATATAACGGGAGGTGTTCATTATTTGCTGTGAATGTCCAAGGACATGAAAAAAGACCACCCCCTCACCCCCAAGAAATTAAACCCAAAACAAAATACACACACAGACACACAGACACACACACACACACACACACACACACACACATGATATTTATATATAGGTTGATTGGATGTTGCAGAAATAAAAGTGGACTAAGAATTGAATTTTGCTTTGATGAAAATCTGAATAATTTGACCTTGAACGTGTATGATTTTACAACCTCCATATTCCATCATTTTGAGTCTCACACTTCTCTGAAGTGCATTTCTGTGAAACTGATTAACTGATTATTTGCTAAAAAAAAAAAAAAAAAAAAAAAAAAAAAAAGATGCTGACAGATTACAGATTATGGTTTCTATCACCATGACAGCCACTGCAGGCTAAGATGTTCCTGTCAGATAAATGCGGTCAGTGTGTTCTTCTTATTTCGGGCAGTCCCACTGACTGTTTAAGTGAGGCCTGTACATGAACCGACTGGTCCATCTGAGATAGTCACTGAATATAAACACACTGATTGGATGTTGCATAATAGATTAATAACTGACTGAAAGAAGAACAGAATAAAACTTGATGTTGGTGTGTGTGATCAGTTTGTTCTCTGATTTAAAGGTTCAGTACAAATATTAATAATAACACATCATCTTTAAGCAGAGTCCTACCTGAGCTCCACAGCACCAGCACCAGCACCAGTACCGACAGGTGATCCATGTTCAGGTGGACCGTCTATCTGCCCGTCCGTCTGTCTTCCTGTGTGTCCGCTGTCCACTCTGATCATCACGTTATGTCCTCAGAGTGTATCTGCGCACAGGAAGAGGTGGAGCATTACTGAAATATATCTGTCACATCCTGCCTCTCTGTACCTCCCTACAGCTACTTTTCGGGCCTTTATCAACCCCCCCCCACCTCCCCGCACCCTCTCCCTCCCCACATCCACTTCATCCACCACACTGAGTTCCGTCTCAAACCAACTAGTCAAGAGAGGAAGTGAGTTATAAAACCCTCCAACAGTGAGCCTGCGTCAGTGCTGACTTACTGACCATGTGCAACACCATATCTACCTTATTCTAAACTTGTGAAACACACCACCTGTTACACCTCAGATAGTAAAACATGATACTACCTCTGTCATTTCTGACAGCCATCTCAAAGCACTGTCTTACTATGTCAGCATATTGTTAAATTTAACAGAGTCTGAGCTAGCTTACAGTAACATCTACTCCTTCTAAAAGATTATTATGATTACTTGTGACTCACAAACAGATGCTAACACATTCGATGAACATTTAACATGAGTCTAAGTTAATTTTAGCTGACAACGACAACATTGTGGGTTTACCTCAGTGTCTCTTCTCCTTTATTTGCTTATCTTGTAGAAAAGATCCTACTGAACGGTCAGTGATGACATACTTTGATGTTTTCAACTATTTTATCGAATCACAAGATAAAATCCCCATTTAAGATACCAAAGATCAAAACCAGGCATTACATACAGTGGTGGAAAAAAATTTTCAGACACCATTAAAATTTTACACAATCTCAAATATTATCGTGAAATATTTGTGGAAATCTTTTTTGTGTTTCAAAAGGTGTGGCTGCATTAGACAGATACAAACAAATACAAATTATATTTTTTTGTTTATTGTTTACAAGAAAAACTAACAAAACTAAATTCTTGACAGTTTCAATATGTCAGTTCTCAACATTGTCGGTATCAGAGTCAACAAATAACAGAGAATGTGTTCAAAACTGAACAAAAAATAAATAAACCATCACATCATCAAATTAATGTTTAGTAGTCCTGCCATTGGCACGTAGTAGAGCTCTAATCCTGGCTGGCATGTTCCCCACGAGCCTTTCACACTGTTGAGGGGTAATCTTGTCCCATTCTTCTTGAATTACTGCTTTTAATTCTTCTAAATTCTTTGGTTTATGCTTTGAAACAGACCTTTTGATAATCCACCACAGATTTTTATCTGTGGTGGATCATGTCCGGGGATTGAGCTGGCCACTCTAAGACCTGGATACTGTGCTCCTGCAGCCAAGTTCTACTGGCCTTGGATGTGTGGCAAGGGGCATTATCTTGTTGAAACATCCAGTTTTTACCTCGACGGAACAGTGCACGCGCAGAAGGGAGCATGTGGGTTTGGAGAATGGTACAATACTTGGTAGAGTTCAATGTGCCATCACAGACAGTGAGATGACCAACACCAGCAGCACTCATGCATCCCCAAACCATGATACTGCCTCCACCATGCTTGACAGCAGGTACTGTACATGCTGGAGATAATGCTTCGCCTGGCCTTCCCCTCACATTAGTAGGAGGAAGATAAAGCTGGAAACTGGACTCATCTGACCACAAAATCTTCTTCCAGTTCCTGGCTGTCCAGTTCTTGTGTGCCTGGGCCCAACGACGCCGGGCTAACCTCTGTCTCTCATTGATCAGGGGCTTCTTGATAGCCTTGTAGGACCTTAAGCCATGATCTAAAAGTTGGCCACGTACAGTGCTGGTGGAACACTGGACACCAGTTTGGTTTGACCACTGCTGCTGAAGCTCCTGTGATGTCATTTGGCGGTTTTGCCTGCACATGTGGATCAGGATGCGGTCATTTCTTGCTGAAGAAACCCTTGGACGCCCAGATCTTGGTTTGTCTTCCAAGCTGTTGGTTCGTCTGTATTTCTGCAGAGTGTATCCAACTGCTGAAGGCCTGCATCTGCACTTCCTGGCTATCTGGCGGCAGCTGTACCCTTCCTGGCTGAGAATCTTTATCTTCAGGCGTGTTTCCTGCGTTAGGTTCCTTGTTTTAGCCATTTTTGTGTCTGACGAACTTTCAAATGTGCTGGCTTTATGTAGACACAAAGCTTGGCAACAAAAATTGTGTCTTTTAATAAAAAGAACGACCTTCATCACTGGTACCAAAATGACCCAATACTCAAAATTTCTTATGTATTTTTATGGAACCAATCAATTTTAAGTTTTTAATGGCTTTTTTAGGATTTATTTAGTATTTTGGCTGTGACTGTACTAAAAGAAATTGCACTTGAAGACCTAAGAGTGATTCTTAATGCAATATTTCACAAATGCATGGGGTGTCTGAAAACTTTTTTCCACCACTGTAGCTTAGTTAGCTTCAACCTGTACAGTTTGTCTGGCCAAATTAGCAAAATGCTGGCTGCATATCTGCATACTGAGTGTCAGGATCCCACAGTTTCCTCATATCTTCCTGCTCATGCCTCACGTCTTATTGTTTTAAAGCTCAGTTTTTGGTTCGGCAGTTTGTGAAAACTTAGTTATGAATTCTTTACAGCGTTGGTAGTGCATCCCACCATAGAGCAGCTTTTAGGTAGTTTGTGTTTGCTAGATGTTAAAGACAAGGAGGCACCTTCAGGTAATACAAAGTCAATGGTGGGGGCGGGAGTTAAATGCACTCTGTCTCTATTGGGCTTCTCTCAGTGTGTCTGTGTGAAAGTATCCAATCTGCACATCAGCGTCATGACAACTGTTGCTAAGTGAAGACTGCGAGCATGTAAAGGCGGGGAGCAGAGAGCGGCCTCACTTCTCTGAACTGCATTTCTGTGAAACTGATAAACTTTAATTAGATAAGAAGCTGCTGATAAATTACTAATTATAGGACTGTGGTCTCTGTTACCATGACAACCAGGCTGAGATGTTCCTATGAGCTTAATGCAGTCAGAGTCTTCTTGTTATTTCCTGTAGACGTGTTAACATCAGCAGAGTCATTCAGAGGAGACTGAATTTCAGCAGTGAATAACCATTATATTGATTATTGATGAATCTATGATGATGTTTTTCAGTAATCAATCACTGAGTCTATAAAACATCAGTGAACATGTGCAGCACAGTTTGTCACAGTCCAAGGGGACGTCTTTAAATGCCTTGTTTTGTAAAGATATTCTGTTGAAATGTTGACTCCTCCCACTACTGTGATGTGATTGGCTGAATTAAAAACTGACAAGATTGTGAGCCCCTGATTGGCCACATTAAAAAATGATTGATAGATACCTCGCCCTCTTGAGCTCACATGTGGATGTCTAAAATGGTGGCTCTGAAACTGGCACGTGCGCACGACTAAAATTGTGTCTCTGTGGCTCCGCAGGGGGATGATACTGCCAGATGCCTCCTGCTGCTGCTGTTACCATTAGTCATACTTCTACTGTTATTATACACATATGATTATTGTCACATATGTATACTGCCAGATATTAATATATCTGATAGTATACATATTATACATTTATATCTAAATCAACACTACACCACAGCAGATTATTTGAGCATGGTGACTGATCAGCAACTAAAAGGAACCTTGCCAAAGTACAGACTGAGTAAACACGACCTTGCTATTGAAACAGGGAGGCACAGGAAAACCTGGAGCCTGTGCTGTCACTGCAGCCTTAGTGAACCTGAGACAGAGTTACACTTCTTCACCAAATGTGAAAAATATAAACATATTAGAGAAACATATTTCCCAAAATTTGAATCCACAACAAAAGTTTTTTTAAAACTACCAGATGAGGACAAACAGCCTATCCTACTAGGGGAAGAATCAAAGAGTAGTAAATTAGGAGCAGTCTATGTTTCTGCCTGCCATAGACTGAAAGACAGGGAGTGACACACACGCTTGTTGTTTGTTGTTTTCTTCTTCTTTGTTATTACTGTTATATTGACAACAGACTACTTGTTTTAACTGTAGCCTGTTACTTTACTACAGTTTTAATGACATTTTTTTTAGTTGACACAAACTGATTGATTGATTGATTCATTCATTGTAATTAATTGACTGAGATTGATTGATTGTGGTGACTGAGTCAGTCATAGTTACAGTATTACCAACAGTATAGATTATAATTCATTTATTGTAAATATTGTTTTCCTTTATTGTTATTATTATTATTATTTTTAATTCCAGACGCTTGCTTTGGCAATATGTACAGTGTTACGCCATGCCAATAAAGCCATTTGAATTGAACTGAATTGAATATTAATACATACTTTCAACATATTGTACCACAATAGCCAGAATTATAATTACAATATTATTACTTTCATTAATGTTGTTGTAAGCTACTGTCATTACCGTCTGTCCTGTCTCTCTCTCTGTCTCTGTCTCTGTCTCCTCACTTGGTTTTATTTTTCAGTCCTGGAGGTTGCTGTTTGAATTTAACCTACAAACACAAAAACACACACAAAAATAAAAACAAGGACAACAAAGACGGACAAAGACAAACACCAACAATTAACTATGAGCAGATATAAATGTAGCTGTAGGTGTAAACAGTAGGATGGTGCAGAGTGCAGAGGGCGCTGGAATAATAAGATCAATATAGAAAGATTCATGTACAGGGATTTTTAAATAAACCTGAGGTGGATGGATGTGACAGTTTATACAGTTTATACAATGTCCTCAGATTTAGGTTTCACAGTGACGAGATTTACATGATAAAAAACTAAACTATAAAAATATATAATTTACAGGTACAGTCGATGTTTCAGCTTCACTTTTTAGATCCACAAGCTTCTTGTACCTTTGTATTGATGTTTTCTAACAACTGTTCATCTTTCATCAAACTGTCCTTTTAACAAAACTCATCACAACAAAGTTGCTGTGTGATTACAACAGTGTCATTGGTTTTTGAAAGAGATGCTGCTGTTGAGTCAGACTTTAACACATCTTTGTAAAACTTCCACAGACTGAAAAAAAATTACAGAGTTACTTTCCTCAGGACATTGACCATGAACAAAGGATCCTCAGAGGTGTGTCTGTTGCCCTCCACGCCATCGTAGAAGATGATGCTGCTCCATATCATCAGATGTTCAAGACGTGGCTGTTGTGTTGGAGGGGCCATTGTGCTGCATGACCTACCAGACCTCTGCACTGCTGTTGCAGACCTGTTTTACCTTCTGTATGCCGTGAACATTATGGGGTACACGTTTGAAGCATGTACGTCTCCTTTGGCTCTGAAATAGAGATTGTCAGTTGAAGTGTCAGTGTCAGTTGCCACTTGACAACAGGCGCAGCTTTTAATTGGTCCAGTTCATTGTGGTTAGTGCTCCTTTAAACATTTCACTCACACAGCTGATTTTCAGGATGAATGTTTGTGGCATTGTCAGTAGCTATTTTAGTGTTTGAGGTCCAGTAGGATTTATCACTATATTCAGTCATGGAGAAAACTCAGAGTGTTTTGTTTACTGTCAACAATATAGTAACACTAGTCCATATCCACTGAGTGCACAGTTGCCCACGTACAGTTTCACTGTGCATATGACTGAAAGGATCTTATCTGCACTCTTCTCTTTTAAAGTTCATTTTATAATGATTATTTATGTTTTTATTCTGTATTGTGATTTTAATGCATTTTCTTGTTCTGTAAAGCACTTTGAATTACTATTCTACAAATAAACTTGCCTTGCCTTGCCTTTCACATGGTGTGTGTTTGGGATACAGGTCACAGGAAATTGCAGATTAAATAGTCAACTGAACCCATTAAGAAGAGCAATGTATTCAGACAGAGTGTTTGTGAAGCTGATAGTACGATTGCTTTATTGAAAGTACAGTAGATTGACCACGTCAGTGAGTAGAAAAACGTGGGACAGACAGAATGACTGACTGACAGAATGACACACTGACAGTTTCCGTGATTATGTGCAGCATACCATACCATGACTTAGTCATACCAAACATTAGAAAACAACAACACCAGCATTGGTCCACAGGGGGAGCCACAGCGATCGGTCGCATTTTAGCCATTTTGAAGCATTTTTCTGTTGTTATAGCGCCACCCAGTTGCCAATTAGAGTTAAATTTCTCCAGTCACCTTGAGGCGTCCTGTTCTACATATCTACCAAGTTTAGTAAAAATCCATATGGCGGTTAGGCCTAGATAAGAAATGAGCTCTCTAGCGCCCTCATTTTGTTTGATGGGGTCAATAATGGAGGGGTCCCCTCAGATTATGTGTGGTCATATGCCTACAAAGTTGCGTGGTGATGGGTGAAACCCTTGAGATGTTCTACACCTTTATGTGATGAGCCACGCCCTCCGCAATATTCATTGCCTTATAGAAGCTCAGTTTTAGGAAGTTTTCCAACTTTTGCCAAGAGGGAACTTTAGATATTGGTCCCTAGATTATGTTCACCCAGTTTCATGCAGATCGCTCAAACTTCCTAGGAAGAGATCCATTTGAAGTGTTTTTCAAAACATTCAAAATGGCGGAAAATCTATATAAGCGGAAGTTATGGGTTCTTGAGGCAAATGTGTTCCTCATGAGGAGAGGCATCTCTGTGCAAAGTTTCATGTCTCTACGACATACGGGGCATGAGATATGCCCATTCACAGTTTGACATTTCAATGGGTTGCTATAGCGCCCCCCTTTGGCCAATTGATGTAATATTGCTTCATTGGCATCCTCCCATGACCCTCTACCACTGTGCCAAATTTCACATGGATTGACCAAGTCAGTGAGGAGAAAAACCTGAACACACACACACACACACACACACACACACACACACACACACACACACACACACAGAGATAAGATTTTGATGACAACATGTTGAATCTGTATGAATATTGAACTGGAGGCCAGATTTACTTCAGTCATGTTGAATCATGTTTGTTTAAAGCAACAAAGCAGGTTCAGTTCATTTTCAGCTGTTTGCTCTTTATTTCATTTACTCATTCATTTACTGAGCACACCTTAAATACAGTTACAGTTAGAAAGGCAGAGTTTTGAACTCAGAGCTGTACGTTTATACAAAAAGTAAATCTGTGTTAATTGAAAGGCACTGAAGCTGGAATTTAACTGTTAGCCTGACAGGAACGTCATAATGAGGTAAATAAGAAGATCCCAGTTGGCACAACTCTTGTCTAAACCTGTGAACCTTCGTAAAGTCAGCAACAGTCAAAAGTTGAGAAAACTCAAAAATCTATTGCATCATGTGGCCTTGATGATTTGTGTTTACTCAAGGTTTTCTTTTTTCACAGTGTGTGTGTTGAAGGTGAGCAGAGTCTCGTCAGGCCACATCATCCCTACAGTGATGCAGTGTTGGCTCCCTCTAGTGGCCACTACAGAAACCATCACCAACAGTCTTCATGACACTTGAATGAAGCATCAGTTTTTTTTTTTGTTTTTTTTTAACTAATATTTTATTGATTTTCTCATTTAAACAACACAATACATATAGAACATAGTGTCAGAGAAATTACTCAGTCTTTATGCTGTTTTTTGTAGACAGTCCATTTTTCCCATCTGCTTTCACATAATGATTGTTGCAGTTTTATAATATGTGTGAGTCTCTCCATAACGTGTATTTCATCAATGATCTCCATACAGTTCCTCCAAGTAGGGGGGTCTTCTTTGTGCCATCTCCTTGTGATGGCTTTCTTGGAAGCCGCCAGTAAAATCTTAATCAGATACCAGTCTTTGTCTTGGATGTTTTCTCGAGTTACATTTCCCAAGTATAGTGCGGTGCATGTTTTAGGCAGCTCATAGCCTAATATCTTTCCCATCTCTTTCCACACATCATTCCAGTATCTTGTGATTTTGGTACAGTGCCAAAAAACATGTGTGTGACCCACATTCTGTTCCCCACACAGTCTCCAGCAGAGTTGTTGAACAGGTGAACGTCCCTTTTTCATTTTCGGTGTGATGAAAAATCTCACAATGTTTTTCCAGCAAAATTCTTTCCATATTCTGGAATAACTAGTTGTTTGCTGTGTTTTAAATATATTTTACCACATATCGTCAGTTATTACTTCCTTTAGTTCTTTCTCCCACTTATCTCTTATGTACAAAGTTGAAGTGTTTCTATTTGCTACCATACCTTGGTACAATTCAGATATTACTCTTCCAAATTTGTTCTTGTGTGCATTACATAAAGTCACAATCACTTTATTTGGTTCACCTGGGAGATCTGGCTTTATTTCTTTATTAAAATAGTCTCTGACTTGTAAATACATATAAAAATCTTGATGCTCTAATCCATATTCCCTTCTTAATTTAGGAAAGCTTTTGATTTCTCTTTTTTCAATTACTGTATCTAATATATTCAGGCCTCTGTTTGCCCATTGTTTAAATTTCTGGTTCAGAGTCCCTGGCTTGAAATTAGTGTCATAGGCCATCCAATTCAAAACTTTTATCTCATTTTCCAGTCTGTACTTCCTTACTACTTTGTACCAGATCTCCAAGGTGAATTTGGTGATTGGATCCAGCTTTCCTTCTTTTTGTTTGAAGATATTTCTATTAGCAATCATACTCTGCACATGACAGTTCTCTATATTTAACTCTATCTCCTTCCATCTTGTGGCACAGTTTGTTGCACACCAGCATATCAATGAGCGGAGCTGTGCAGCATAGTAATATTCTTTAAGGTTTGGCAGCGCCAATCCTCCCCCATCTTTAGATATTTGAAGTGTTGTATATTTAATTCTTGGTTTGCATCCCTTCCAAATAAATCTTGAATTTTTTTTGTCCCACTCTATAAATTGTGAGGGAGGGATCGGCACCGGCAAACACTGAAATAGATACAAAATTCTTGGCAACACGTTCAGCTTGATAATTTCTATTCTTGAGCTAAAATCTAACATCAGAACTTCCCATCTTTCCATATCCTTTAAGATTTCTTGATTTAAAGGTTTGTAATTTGTTTCATATAATTCAGATAGCTTTTTTGTGATTTTTATCCCTAAGTAATGGATGGATTTTTTGTCCCATTTGAAACTATATCTTTGTTGAATTTCTGTAGATGGGGAGTAATTAATGGACAAGATTTGTGTTTTTTCAACATTTAACTTATATCCAGACCAGTGCCCATAGAATTCTAACAAGGTCATCAATTTCGGTAGGCTGGAGTCTGGTTTTTTTAAATATATCAAAACGTCATCTGCGAACAGCCCAATTTTGTGTTCCGCATCTCTTATATTTATTCCCTCTATTTCTTCTTTTTGCCTCACTGCTTGAGCTAGAGGTTCAATAAAGATTGCGAATAGGGTGGGGGAGAGACAACACCCCTGTCTAGTGGACCTTTCTAACTTGAACCATTTAGTAAGGCTGCCATTTACTTTTATTCTTGCTATTGGGTCCTGATACAGTGTTCTAACACATGAAACAGACTCTGGTTTGAAGCCAAATTTCTCCAAGCAAAGATACAAGAATCTCCAGCTAACGCTATCAAAGGCTTTTTCAGCATCTAAACTTATTAATATGGCACTTTCTCCTTTTCTTTGTATTTCTTCTATTATATGCAATGTCCGTCTTATATTGTCCTGGGTCTGTCGCCCTTTAATGAAGCCAGATTGATCTTCACTTATTGGCTCTGTCATGAAGGTTTCAAATCTATTGGCTAAAATCGACGTATATATCTTGTAATCACAATTTAGTATCGATATTGGTCTATAATTTTTACAGTATTCCTTGTTTTTACCTTCCTTGGGGATAACAGTGATAATGGCCTCTTTCCACGAGGGGGGAAGTATGCCTTTTTTTATTGTCTGATTCAATGATCCTAATAATAGTGGGTTTAGTTCCTTTCTAAAAGTTCTATACCATTCAATTGGAAAGCCGTCGCTTCCTGGGGCTTTATTTGATTTCAATTTCTTAATGGCGTTTTCTAATTCTTTTTCTGTAATCTGTGAACATATTAAAGCATTTTGTGATTCCCCTATTGTTGGAAGGTCCAATGAATTTAAAAATGTTTTTATTGTCTCATCATCTGCAGCATCAGGTTGAGAGTAAAGGTTTTTATAGTATTCTTCAAATGAATTTTCAATCTCCTCTGGTTTAAGTACTAATGAATTTGTTGTAGGTTCTCTAATTCTATGAATTGTGTTGAGTTGTTGTTTATTTCTTAAGCGCCTGGCTAATGATTTAGTTGCTTTTGGCCCTCCTTCATAATAAGTTTGTTTTAGAAATCGAAGTTTCTTTTCTACTTCTTTCCCTAATATTTCATCAATTTTTCTCTTGGCTTCTTTAATTTGACTGTATGTATCTGGGTCACTTGTGTTTTTATGTTGTTGTTCTAATGTTTTAAGCTCTTCAATCTTTTCCTGAAAGTCCTTAGCCCTATTTTTTTTAATATAAGAGGCGTAGGATATTAGTTTGCCCCTCATTACTGCTTTTATAGCATCCCACAAAATAGTGGGATCTACCTCTCCATTATCATTCTCTTTTCTGTATGCGTTTATGTCCCTCTTTAGTGCTTCTACCAGCGTTGTGTCGTTTAATAGGTCAAGATTTAGTCGCCAGGTTGTATTCTTTTGTCTTCTATTTAGATTCAATGTCAGATATAGGGTACAGTGATCTGACAGGTCTGCTACTCCTATCTTACATTCCACAATCCTAAATCTATCCTCAGAGCTCATGAAAAAATAATCAATTCTCGTGTGTACCAGATGGGGAACGGAATAGTATGTATAATCTCTCTTTAATGGGTGAGTTTCTCTCCAAACATCTATTATTCCTAATTCTGTTAATGTTGTATTTATATAACAAGCCAATTGTATTTTACTACTTTTTTTGGTACTAGTTGTGTCCAGGTTATAATTCAATACCAGGTTCCAATCTCCTCCACAGATCAGTATTCCCTCAGTTTCAAGGGAGATAATGTCAAACAGAGTTTTGTAAAAATGTTTATCAGATTCTGGTGGCGCGTATATATTGATTAATGTGACCATTTGGTCTTCCAGTCTCCCCTTTACAATAATGTATCTGCCTTCTTTATCCTTTATTTCTTTTAGGCTCTCAAATCTTATCTTGTTGGAGATTAAAATTGCAACCCCCCTTTTACTAGCCCTTCTAAATGAGCTATAAAAAGTATTTCTAAATCCCAGATTCTTTAGTTTCTGATGCTCCTGTGGAGAAAGGTGAGTCTCTTGCAGATAGATGATCTGTGTTTTCTCTTTGTAAAACTTTGTAAGAACCTTACCCCTTTTTATCGGGTTATTCAACCCGTTCACGTTAAGAGAGGCTATTTTCAGATGGTTAATTTGCGTCTTTTCCATCACTTTTACATTTCTTTGTGCTTCTGACACTAACAACATATTGAACTATAAGAACACTAACATCAAAACCATGAACATACTTCCGATACCATGTGGGTCCTTCTTCTGGTCCCAATGTCCCGTTGGTAGGAGAGGGGAAAGACCTCCCAGCAAGGGAGGGCCCCTCAGGAGAGGAAGATGCTGACTCTTCCATGAGTCCTCCTTTCCTTCTAATTAAGTCCAACTTTAATCATTATATTTTCCTGCCAGTCATGTTTTTCAAGTACCACAGTTTGTATTGGGAGGTAGACTGCAGCTTTGCATTGCATTGTCCTGCATTGTCCTGTGACCTCTCCAGTTGGTAAAATCAAGAAAAAATAAAATTAAGGAAAAATAAATAATGTCACAGCTTTATAAAGTGCTTATAAACAAAAACATATCTTATTTACAGCATATTGTTACTCTTTGTTTATGTTTCTTGTTTTCAAATGTCATATTCATTAAATGTCCCACTTACATCTACCTCCCGTTTTTCCTAGTTCACTGTATTATCTCCGAAACTCCTGGAGCTTCTCTCGTGCCCTCTGTCTCGCGTCGCTCTGCTCTGCTGATCCTCTGACTTTCTGCCAATGGAAGGTTCCTTGAATCCGGTTCTCCACCGAGTCCTCTTCCTCGTTGTCTCTCATCCGAACGACGATTCCACGCTTCTCCATCTCTCTCGCTGCTTCCCGAGCACTGTTGTAGATTTTAGGGCCGTCTGACCAATGTATTTTAATCCTAGTCAGTGGAGTCTGGAACTTGATCCCCTTTTCTTTCAGCACCTTTTTTATTTCTGCATAGGCTTTGCGTTTTTGTACCACTTCGTTTGCATAGTCGTGGTCGAAAAAAATAGGCTTGCCGTCTATTTTTATCCGCTTCTGCCATGCTTTCTTGAGTATCATTTCCTTCGTGTCAAATTGGAGAAAGTTGACAATTATGGATCGTGGTGTTGCTCCGGGTCTGGGCTTCCCCACCGTTGCTCTGTGTGCTCGCTGGATCAGCAGGTGTGTCTCCCCCGGCAGTGCCAACTCTCTCCTCAACAGGTTCTCCACAAAATGGGGCACCGAGTCGCCTCCTGCACCTTCTGGGACTCCGAAAATATGCACGTTATTTCTTCGTGACCTTCCCTCCAAGTCAGTCAGCTTTTCTTTAAGATTTTTCTGTTCTTTCAGTGCTGTTAGCAGGGCTTCTTTAGCCTCGATGTTCCACTCCTCAAGTTCTCCGATGCGTGTCTGTGCCTCTGTGATGCTTTGTTTATGTTCCTGTAGCTCCTTGCTATTTGCCGACAATTTGCTGTCTATTTGTTCCTTGAAGACGTTGAACTCTTGTCTGAAGTCGGCTTTGAATTCCTCCTTAAAAGTGGTTAGCTCGTTTTTCATTTCTTGTTTGAGCTCTCGTATCTCCTTTGTTATGCTAGTTAGCTCCTCGTGCAGTGACACGGTGTTAGCTCCTAGCATCTCTTCGTTGACTGACTTCTCCTCCATAGTGAGCTCCTCTTGTGCTTTGTTTCGGAGTTTTCGTGTCTGTCGTTTACTGCGTCTAGTTTCCCCACTCATCACACGGTTTATTTAGCTTTGAATTCAGTTTCTTCCTGTTTGTGGGGTATAATTTGTCCTCGACTGGCAGGAGCGCAGATTTAAGCTGCCATCTCTAGCGCCGCTCACCGGAAGCCCGCCGAAGCATCAGTTTTAATGGTGGTGTGTGTTTGTCCAGTGAATCTGTGTCAGAGCTGCTGCTCACAGTGAACTCAAACTGTTTCAGTAACAAAGACAAACAAAGTTCAGCAGAAACTTCAACAGAGCCAAAAACCTGCTGATGGTCCAGTGAAGACGCTCTGAACAAACTGACTTCATCAGCACAGATTTTATTCAGGATTCACAGAAAACAACACAATATAAGACATCGCTAACAATATGGCTTGTTAACAACATAAAGGACAAAATAAATGGAACAAAACATTTCCACGTGGCCTGTGTCATGTGACATGTTTTAACTAGTCGTTACAAGCATGAACACACATGAAGACAGCGGGGTATGAATAATATAAAAGTACATCAGAGTGACATCAGAATCGATTAAAAAAATCACATGAGAAAAAGATTAGAAACAATAAACCAACACAAAGAAACTACAGATAAATAAAAGTATTTCTGTCCAACACCATGTGACCTTAGTTTGTGATATCCTCCTGAGACCCTGCGTCCTTATGAGGACCTCATATTTTGGGTTTCCTACACCTCATACTTCATTCTGCTTAACCTGGACCTGTTGTCACAACCTGTGATCCCGACACAACAGTGGACGAGGTACAAACCTGATCACATTAATTATTTGTGCTAAATAACGTCTGTAGTTTGATGTGGCAACAAATTTGACCAATTTCAGCAACATTAACAAAGTAAATGCTGTTAATTATGAAGCACTCATTTGAGGACATTTGGACTTTTTGTTTTGTTTTTGCACAACAACGTTCAGGTGCTGAAATAATTGAAACAGTTTTATAATTTATGACACACTTGTGACTATTAAAGATCAGCCCATCGTCCCCGTGTGAGGACACATCTACTGGCTGTTCAAAGACAATGCGTAGTGTTTAACAGTGATCAGGTCCTACATTCCCAAATAGCTCAGAGAAATTGAAAATGCATAGCAAACAAAAGCTGAGGTCTCAGGAGGATATAGAGGAGGGAGGGAGCTGTTGTACTCAGCATTAACCAGCAGGGGGCGTCCTCACTCCATTTCAAACCAGAGCTGCCATTCAGTCTGGTCAGTAATGTGTACAGTGAAGTGACTGTTGGTCATTAAACATGAAACTACAAGAACAAACAGAAACATTATAAACCACAGAGGGCGCTGTTTCCATGAAGGACACAGTTACATTTAAAAGCTGATTACATTTTCATTTTCTGATGAAGTTATTACATCAACTTTACACTTTAAGGTTCACTCTGCAGGATGGAAGGTTATTATTTGTTGGCCGTTTCTCTTCGCTGTCGTTGTCTCTTGAATGTCTGCTGCTCACAGTCTGACGCTGATCAACTACTTCTTTTCTTTCTCTGCTTCACCAGCTGCAGTCAGTTTACCAGACATGTAGCGCCACACTGATCTGGTTCCTTCATCTTCATCCATTCGTCCTTTTAACAAACTGAACTCAGTCCTCTTTCATTTATTTTCACATTTGGTCCTTTTCAGCCCACTAAGTGGACTTTTTGCACATATGTGAACACTCCAAGAGAACTCAGACCCCTTTGGAAGTGAACCGAACTCAGACCAACTCCTAAGGTGGTCCAAGCCCACAGTGTGGTTCGCTTAACCTGTACATTGTGAACACAAAGCACTCCATGTTCACTTTGCCCTTTGTATTCAACTTCCTCTTTTCTCTCACATGATCTGATACAGGACACTTCTTGGCACATGAAGTGCAGCGGCCATCTTTCATGACCTCACACCATGAGGGACTTGGAGCCATTGTGCATCCAGGATAGTGACAGTTCTCGTCACAGACAGTGCAGCAGACGGCTCCCCCCACATCCCACCATAGATAGGTTCTTTTTCTGTGTAGACCTCATTAACCTTTACAGTGAACTCCTTGTTCTTCTTCATCTCTTGATGAAATGTCCTCAGAGCTTCCTGAGTCAGGTTTTGGATGCAGGCTGTCAGTCTGATTTTCAGGAAATCAGTGATTTGACTCATTCCTTCCATTGTTACGCCCCACACACACTCTTTAGGGCAAACTTATTTCTTCTTGTTCTCTCTGGCGGTTATTGAACATAAAATGAAGAGGCTGATTCTCTTCATCTTCAGCACATTTGATTTTTGCGTCTTCTAGAGCTCGTAGAACATTTTCAGGAGTCAGACCATCTGAGTGTGTGATGAGGACGACAATCTTCTCCTCCAGGTTTTTTCCAAACAGAGACATGACTGAATCAAAGATGTACCTCAGTCGATCACTCAGTCGATTATCAGTTGCTTACATCACCAGACCCACTGCACTGATCTCATGGACGCCATCGTCTGAGCGGAACAAGTCCAGTTATCTTTGACTGATGATGACATCATGCTCTCTCCCAGCAGTGCTCCCATATCCGGGAGTGTCGATGATGGTCAGAGAGTAGGACCCGTTCCTGTACGATCCAACACCAGACATCGACCTCCCTCTTCACTCCCATAGTTGCAGTAGAGAGTTTATCATGTGCCAGGCGCTGATCCCCAAAAAACTTTTTATCACACAATCACTAAACATCATAAACACCCTCCAGTTATTTTATGTGTGTGGAGATTTTAGTGAGAAAATCAAGCTGAAACAAAACTCTATAAAGCTCTTACCATGTTTTCAGTTATTGCTGTTTATAGTTTTGGGGTTCACCTTACAGGGTTACTTCATATAATTTGACCCACTGATCTTAATATGACACCATACATAAACAGCAGTTTGAGCTCTGAGGCAGATCCTCCTCCTCGTGTGAGCTCCTAACTCCTTTTTTTGTTTGACACTCTACAGAACTAATCCAGGATCAGTGTGACACTAAGAAGAAGCGGCTCCATTAATCTTTCGAGCCTTTATGCTCTACATCTCCGTCCCCTAAATCCTACTACGAGTGACACCATGTTCACCTCCTCTTTGTGTTCAAACTGTGCACAGAGTTGTGTTCAGAATACAGAGTTACAACAGAGCTCATGACCATAGGTGAGGGTTGGGACGGAGATGGACCAGTAAATCCAAAGCTTCGCTTTGTGGCTCAGCTTCCTCTGAGCCACAGCGGTCTGGTACAGCGCCTGCATCACTGCACACACCGCCCCAAACCACAGATCCATCTCTCGCTCCATTCTACCCTCACTGTGAACAAGACTGAGATACTTTAACTCCTTCACTTGAGGCAGTAACTCTCTCCAAACCCAGAGGGAACATTCCACTGTTCTCCAGCAGAGAACCATGACCTCAGATTTGGAGGTGCTGACTCTCATCCTGACCATGTTGCACTCGGCTGCAAACCGCCCCAGGTCATGCTGGAGGTCACGGTGAGATTGAGCCAACAGAGCCACATCATCTGCAAAGAGCAGAGACGCAATTCCGAGGTCCCCAAACCAGACCCCTTCCTCCCCCCGGCTGTGTCTCAAGATCCCAACCACCTTATTTTGTAATGTAAAAACTTTTATTGTGAAGCAGCAGAATGAGGAAACGTTGAGTTTTAGAGCAGCAGCTTCACACAACTTCTAATCCAGCTGATAGCGAACATGAAACAGTAAAATAAATCAGATATGTGAAGTACAAACAGGACGCAGGAGAGAAACTAAACTCCAAACCACAGAGATTCAGTCAGAAGCTACAGACGTACTGAGAGCTGAACACAGAGACTTTTAAAGACACCTGTCTCTCTGGTCTCCTGCAGACAGTGTGTGTGTGAGTAAACTGGATGAAACTGTTTCACCTCTGTGCTGGTTGTTTTTACAGTTTATTTATTACATGTTGCTCATACACAAATCAGTCAAACACCTCTGTGTTTATGTTCTTCATAACACACTTGGATTTTTAACAAAGTGATTCTGTGTGAAGTTCTTTGGGTCTCTCAACTCTTTCCCACCATTGACGAGATTTTCCGCCAGTCCGTGTTCTCACCACCATAAGACAGGGGGCGCTGTATCACATGTCGTGAAATAGAACGGCACTGCCTCGTCCACAAATAAATGAAGAAGGTGATGTTCACAGAAATGTAGCAGCTTGTAAAGTGCATGAATATGACGGCGCCGACAGAAGAGTTTACGGTTGCACAAGCTGTGGAGACGCTGATGGACTCAGACTTTGACACTTCCTGTTTTGATCAACATTGTGAATCTGATTGGACGATGAAACAAACGAGTTTGTTGGGATGAGACAGGATCTCCATGATGGTGACAGTGACACACGGACGAGATGACCACGGAGGAGACAGAAACAGAACACTGAGCGATCACTGAATGTGACGACGTGTTCTGCTGCTGCACCAAGACAATATTATTATTATTATTATTATTATTTATACAGTTCATACTGACGTAAGGAAGTGACACAAGACAGAATATTCTAAACAGAAGGTCTGTTCTTTAGTTTCATGTTCATACTGTACATAGAACAAATCTGTGGGTGTGGAAAGATGAACAAAATGCTGGCGGTGGCTGGAAACAAAAATAATACTGTGGCAGGGAAAGAGTTAATTTAGCTGAGTGACAGAAGAAGTACAAGAATTATTATCAAAATCAAATCAGCTGTTTTTTTCTGACCCAGAAAAGCTTATTCATGCTTTTGTACTCTCACGCCTCGACTACTGTAACGCTCCGTTTGCTCACCTTGGTAAATCTTCATCAGCTCGTACTTTAATTGGGACAAATCTTAGGTCACATGTCACCCTGATCATCGCCTCCTTCTATTGGCTGCCAGGTGACTTCTGAGCTGATTCTAAGATTCTTGAGATAACGTTTAGAGCTCCTCGTGGTTTAGCGCACAGTTATATAGCTGAGCTTCTGACTACCTACGCCCCAAGTCGTGACCTGCGATCTTTGAGTCTACCCTCACTAGTCGTCCCTGGATCAAGGCCGGTAACCAAAGGTGACCAGGCTTTTGCCATGGAGGCCCTGAGGCTCTGGAGATCAGGCTTGCTTTCCCTTTCCCTTCTGATGCCTGATTTGTACTAATGTGTTTGTTTCCTTTGCATTGTGTTGTTGTCTTATTTCTTTGCACTTTCTAACCTTGTTTAGTGCCACACAAATAATTATTATCATTAATAAAGAGGAGATGTATTATATCTTTCAAAGCTCATCCAGGACATCAGAGTCTCCAGTGAGAACCAGCAGGAGGCAGCAGAAGGCTGCCCAGTTGTACCATCAGAGGTTTGGGAGTTTTAGGCCTTTGTCTTTCAGAGGGATTTCATTTTTGCAAGGACATGAGTCAGGGGACTGAAAAAGGTAAAGGAATTTAGGGAGAGAACATTCATTTTAAGAATATGGATACATCCTATCTTAGAAATCGGCAGCACCGATCATCTATGACTTGATTCTGACACAGATTCTGCTGGACGGGCAGGGATCTCTGAGGGAAGCCAAACAACGGTCATCTAGCTTTACCACCTGGAGGTGCAGCTGCCTCTCCCCCACAGGGCTGTAGGCTCCATAGGAGTGTTAAAATATGTTTGTCTTGTTGTGTTATTGGGAGCCAGAATAGAAGGAGTCATGGCTCAAAACCAGCCGCCACTGCCCGTCAACAAAAACAAAGACAACTATGGTTAAATGTGATAAGACCAAAGGACTGGACGGAGGCCATCATCAAAAATGCTCACATGTGCAGCGCACACTTCATATCAGGTTAGGGAAAAAGTATTTCCTGTTGTAGGGATGAATAAGGTTATGTGTATTAAGGGTTATCATGTCCACCTCATCAGAAACTGGGGAGGGATTAAGAGGAAGATTGGATTTCTCTGCAACGCTAACTTTTTAGCACATTAGCTAACGTTAGCTTCCATAGCAAAACAAACAAGTGTGGTCCTCCTTTGTAAGATTGGCTTCCTGTGACATCATCCATCCACTGAGTGAGAGCATACGGGTCGGCCAGCCTGGTCCCGTTGGTCAGTGTTTACTTATTCAAGTAACACTGGCGGTCCCGGAGAGTGAGTGACCTGACATGGTGCGTTGGTAAATTCAGTCTGACGCTCCAGTTTGTGTCAGAGTGCGCTCCCACACTCACAATGAGTGTTTCTGAACGCACCACTCACATCATCTTCCTCCATCGTCGAAAACAAGACAACACAACTTGTTAGCTAGCGCTAGCTAACGTCTGTGGAGAACTGTTTTGCCTCCAGCTAAGCCCCGCCCACCAACAAACACCATCCTGTCTACTAACAGTAAAGGGTCTGTCTTAACCACTTTTAAAAATGATTGTTCCCATTAGTTACTGAGACACAAACCAGGAGAACAGAAGGTCCAGATTAAGGCTCCTGACTTTAATAAAATCTTAAATGTATTTGATGGAAAACAGCCTCATGAATTATGAATGAGTTATCAGATAAATATCAGCATCCCTGAGAGATGACTCAGGGGCAACAGACTCTGGGGGACGATGATGGGGTGACTATCTGAGAGCAGGAAATCAGCAGGTGAAGAGACAGGAATTAATCAGACCCTGCTGTCATTATTTAGCAGAGTGCTGACATGATCCTGGAGATGAGCTCCGGCACAATGACACACATCAAATCTGAAAATCCAGCAGCACTGTGGGGGAAAAAAGATGTGAGCAGGGAGGAAACATCCTCTCAGATAAACCAGTCCTGCTGTATGAACCCAGGTTTCCTTCTGCTGATCCCCCAGACGTCTCGTCTGTCGTGAGAAGTCGAGGATTTTGGGAGTAAATCAACACATTCGACAAGAGACGAGAATTATTCTGAGGAGTTCCAGATACTTTATATCATTACACACACTACAAGAAAAGAGGGATTTTTTCCTTTACACATATTCAGCAAGTAAAAATTTCCAGAACATCAGTCTGAACATTGGATGAAGGTAGACAGCTAACAGGCTCAAAACCGACGACAGAAAACCACTTTTCCCTGATGAGCTAAGAGAAACAAAGGATGTGGGCTGGTAAATAAACGGAGAGGCTGATGAGGGAATGAGCTGCAGGTGAGCAGGTGGGCGGGAACAGTGGCAGTAACGTTACCCTGCTGCAGGTGTCTGAAGTCAAAAGCTGGACTTGGACAGAGAATGAGCAGGGACGGGTCTGTATATATACTGTGAAGCTGATCAGGGGACCACAAGCTGGAGCCTCATCACAGACAAATATCCCAACTGTGTGTCTTAATTTGATATTCAAAGATAATCTCAGTTTAGGATGACATTTGGGAAATTTACAGAAAAGTATCTGAATTACATTCAAGAAAAAGTTCTGTCTTACCTGAGGAAGGTAATTTAACTATTACAGAACCGTCCACACTCAGAGATTTCTAAGTTTGTAAAGTTTTAATGAGAATAAAACTTTTTGTAATAAATCTCAATTAGAGTGGAGCTTTTTGCCGTTCTGGTGTTTGTCGGCGTGCTCTGAACTCAAGTTGAAAAAACTTAAACTCAAAGCGGATAAACGCTCCTCTTTTTCCCATCGTCCAATGGGATGATTTGAGAGGCGGGGCTTCTGTGGTGGTCACGGCAACCAGTTTACAGTTGGTAAACAATGGAGGAGAAACTGGTGGTAGTGGTTGCTGGATACCCAGAGCTATACGACTTTACAAAGCACAGTTAGCACCATCTGAATAGAAAACAGCAGATAAGTGCAGTACTGTAAACGTCCATGATGGAGGAGAAGCTCCTGGACCAACTGGTGGTACTCCCCATGATCCAGCCTCTTTTTTAGGGTCTCATGTACCCACACAGATCTCTGTTTATCTGCTGACAGCCTCTCACCCTCAACCAGAGCTACAGACAGCACCCTCTGCCTCAACATGGCAGCAGCTACACACTGATTACTGCAGGACACACACAATAAATAAAGGGTAAGCAGGTGATGGTTCTGTGGGATCGGGGCCTAACGCAGTCACCTGAATAAAATGGTTCATTTGGGTAATCAACGTTTCCAAAGTCATGTAGTATATAAGGTGGCCTCTTCATAGGGAGGTGGAGGGCAGGCTGCTCTCAATTATTTTGGTATGTTTTCCTACAAAAAAAGCAGTGCACATATCCCATGTATTCTGAAAGACCCAAGCAGATTTGTAAGGAGGCAGTTGGGGTGATGGATGGGTCACAAAATACCCAGACTTTTGCCATGTTAAGGTACATCCACACCATGTTTTTTTTCCTGAACCTTATCTCTGGAACTTCACGTTAAGGACGTTGTGTCATTCATTGGGTACAAATTCCAAGAATGTCACACGAACTGTTCTATCCTGCTGGGTTAGTGCCATGAAAAGAGGTTGCGATTTTACCAAAACATTGCCATAATTCTTGCCAGTATTGTGCGATAAATTTCCCAGTCCATGTATTAATGGGTTCATATTGCATCTGTCTTTCTTTGTATATGACAGAAAGCCAGCTGGCAGCAGCGTGCTGGGACGCTCTAATCGAAGACACAGGCCTGACAGGACGAGTGCCGACTGAAGAATTTTACAGTTAATTAAGATTTGTGAGGATAAGACAGGCGGTCTGAGGTAAGATGGGACGCAGCCATGAGTTTAGGACCTGCGTCCGTCATAGGCAGAAGGGATTTTTACTGCCTTTGAAACTTGAGATTAAGGACACACAGTGAGGATATTTTTCTGCAAAGAGGCTCCAGATCCAATCATGTCAGGTTTCCAACGGATCTTTGTCCACATGGGGTTCAACATTTTGCACATATGCATTAATAAATCACTGCTGTGGTGGTTTAGCATGACAGACACCCATTCACTCAGAGTGCTCTACAGTCGAGTGTGGCACATAAAGCTTCAGCTAACAGCTCTTAACTCTGAAACACTCACTCAGTGAGGCTCATTACAAGTCATTGTATTTACATTCTGGTGGGTGTGTTTGTAACACACTTGGAACTAATGGAGGCTTAATGTGAATGTAAATACTGCAGATTGTATTGATTCATCTTATCACTGAACACAGAGCGAGTGGTGGTTAAAGTTCTTGGCTGCAGGTCAACAGGAAGTCTGTCAGACTGGTTGGATATAACATGACTACCATGAGGTGATCAAATGGCACGTCACTGGCAGCGAGTAGCCTCCTGGTTTGCAAAACTAAAACAGCAACCTGCAATAGTTTCCAACAGTTTGTGACTGTTGGGCACTTCATCTTCTTCAGTTTCCAGGCGAATGACTTTAAATGTCTCCAAGAGAAGTTTCTCGTGTTACTGGTCCACCCTGCATCATCTGGAATCCCACAATGCCTCTCATAGCCAACTGCTCGTGTCCCTCTAGTCGATGGACAATCTCTCATCCAACATTAATGTCACCAGCTATTCTGAAAAAACGTAATCCTGCGATAAATCTGCAGCCAGCTACTCGGAGGAAACAGAGTCATAACTTATCAGGCTGAAATATTTTTCATCCAGGTAGAAGAGTCTGATCATACTGTCTGAACGTCAGTAAATCAGTTTAAATGGTTTCACTGCTTAGTTTCAGACAACACAATTATAACTAGGTGGCGCTGTGAGCTCCTCATTGTCATGCAGATGTGTTCAGGTGGGGGCTCTAACGAAAAATGTTTTCTGCACATTGCAGCCTGTAATCCAAAGTTATAGGAATTTTGTGTTTCATGGCGAGACATCAGAACTCTGTCATGCCACGGCCATACTGTTCAGTGCTGACCCAATCTTTTAATAAATTTTGATCACAAAGATTTACACGTGGTTACGTTTAGCCGACACACACACACGTGGTTACGTTTAGCCGACACACACACGTGGTTACGTTTAGCCGACACACACACACACGTGGTTACGTTTAGCCGACACCACACACGTGGTTACGTTTAGCTGACACAGACACGTGGTTACTGAAGTCGTGAAAATGGATGCCTGGGATTGGGCCTGGGGGCTCCCGACCTTGTCCTCAACTTTGCTTCTCAGTTGTCCTCTGATGTCGATCTGGTACCTTGGATTCAGCTAAGTAATACTCAAAGAAACACTGGAGACAGGCAGAGTCCGATGCAATCGAGTTTAATGTGTTCACAAGCTTCAACACATACAACTCATCGAGTCAAGCCCCGGAGCTAGACTGAAAACCACTTCTCAGCACGTCTGCTTTTATGCTGGTGGAGACTGGGTAGAGTCTCCACCTCTTTCTGCTAATCCATCCCACTCTAATCCAAATCTATTGGTGGAAACCTTTTTTTTTTGTCCAATCATGAGCAGGCCCATTTTTAATGGTGTATCACTTTCATTTTGAGCCTGGAATTTCCCAAGTTTTCCACCCTTAGCTCTGGATTTGCTTTCATTTTATTTTAAAAAAAACGTGAATTTTAGGGACTTTCTTTATGCAGCCCCTTGTGCTCTCATGTGCTCTCATGTACTCTCATGTGCTCTCATGTGCTCTCATGTGCTCTCATGCAGTATGAACCTTTAATGTGCATCAGGTAATACAGACATTTGAATGTGTGTGTGTGTGTTATCATTATACAGAACATGATAGGTTATATGTGTGTTCTTTAGTGTGGATACAGTGTCAGCTCATAACTCTGTATTGTGAACACTTTGACATGTATAACAGTGCTTTGACACATATAGATGCATTTCAATCAGCTTTATAGGCCCTTATACATAAAACGTGATTATACGATGAGTATGTGGCTTTTGTTTCTTAATCAACTTATGCAGTATAACACTTTTACTTGATTAGGAATTAACTCTTTACACTACATTACACACATGTGGTTACATTTAGCCAACACACACACGTGGTTGAGTTTGGGGAAAAAGAACAGGGTTTGGCTTTACAGTCTTACAGGAAGTGAACACCTCTCTATCGAGTGAAAGTCGGTGGTTGTTGGACCGATTCACCACCCATCCCGTCTGTCCCACTTGGACTTTCCCTGCCTTAATTATCGTCCTTGTCCTGCCACGTTTCCCCCTGATGCCGCCAGGCGCTGTTACACTATAACTGTGCCCGGCATCGTATCATGCCGACATTAAAGAGACGTTTCTGTCGCAGCAAGTCACCAGTTTGACGATGTCAGCATGAGACCAGGCTCAAAAGTAGTAGTATTATTTTATTCTCTATTCTTCTAAACAGGTTTATTGATAATTTTATTTTTTTTAATCGATTATTGATTTATATGATTATTAGAACACATGTATAACATGTTACTGAGAGCAAAGTAACACATACTTTTTATCTTAGCAGGTTGTTTCTTTTGTATTATGGTAATTAATGTGCAGAACTCTGACTGCTGCACCAAGAGACGTGGTTTTGTTTGTTGTTGTTGTTTCTTTATTTGGGGGTGGGGGGTGGGGGTGGGGGGGGTGGGGGGGCGCTCACGTCACTTTAGAGATATGATACATATGAAACATACACGAGTAATGACTCCTCTTGTGGTGTGTGTGTGTGTGTGTGTGTGTGTGTGTGTGTGTGTGTGGAAGTCCACCATATTTCATGCCAGCCTGCTGAAATGCCCTTTCACTCATCCTCTGTGTGTCTGTGTGTGTGTGTGTGTGTGTGTGTGTGTTTCACAATGAGCAACTGTGTGTACCATTGCAGGTAACCAAGGGAACGGGGGATGAATGTGGGGTGGGAGGCAGCAGTGTTTCCCATTTTACCGTTGGACCACATGCGGAGACAGAAAATGTGTCGTGTCTCTGCGTCACTGCAGCAGAGCTCCCGTCAGATTCTTCTGAAAACAAATCCTGGAGCTTCGTCTTTGTTTTCGTGGCGTTTAAATGTCTCGCCGTTTATTCTTTTTATAAATCAGACTCATGCTAATGTATGCAGAGTGAGTCACCCGCAGCGAGATCCCAGCAGATCCCCGTGCAGCATTGGGCTGATTCCTCCCTGTGATGTTGTGTACAGTGTCAGGTGGTCTGCTGCTGCATTGTCAGAGCTGCCGCCGCCGCCTCCTCCTCCTCCTCCTCCTCCTCCTCCTCCAGCCCTGTTGTCAGGGCCTCCAACAACTGGTGGGAAAAACCTCATCTTATCTTTACGTACTCGTCATGTTAAATTACAGGAGCATCTTCAGCTCACACAGACTCCTCTTCCTCGTCACACTCTCTGTGACTTGCTCCAGACGTGGAGTCTCGCTGCCGTCCAGTCGGCTAGAGGACGTCTTCAGAAAAGAACCAGAGACACAGTGAGCCTTTATAACTGAGGCTGATTTGTTGTTGCAGTTTGATGTTGTGCTGCACGTCTTCTTTTGCCTCGCAGTAACTCAGAGTTCATCTCTTATCGAGTCATTATAGACCGGTTGTAGTGAATGACACTGTTACGTCACAGCAGCTGTGCGCACAGACTGGTGGCAGAAAAACAGCAAAAACCTGTGAGAAACACTTCAGATACCCCAAATAAAAATGTCTTATTGTGCCGGGTGTCAGAACAGGAACACAGATGAAGATAACCTTCATTTTTACAGTAGCCTAAACCATCGCCGAGGACGCAGTGTGAAGATAAACAAAGACCTGGTTTTTGTTCTGGTCTGTTTTCTTGTGGACGTTGTTTTGGGGTTTTTCTGTTTTCTTCCTTGTTTCATGTTTAATCTGCTTCCTGTTTTATTTTGTAGATTCTCTCCTCATGTGTCATGTCTGGTTTTACTTCCTGTCTTTGTGTGTTTTCCCGCCTGTTTTCTGTCACACCTGTTCTGTGTGAGTCTTGTTTGCTCCACCCTCCCCCAGTGTCCTCCTCCAGCTGTGTCTTGCTCTTGACATGAGTTTCCTGAGTGTATTTACCTGTGTGTTTTCCTTTTGTTCCTGGTCAGTTCGTCTGTGTTCATCCCTGTGTTCTTGGTGGCGTTCCCTGCTCTGTTTCCTGTCTTGTGTCCTGTGTTCTGTTTGGATTTCTTCCCTGAGGTCATCGTATTATCCTTGATGGTTTTCAGTTTGGTTTGGGTTCATCTTTCTTTAGGCCTTTCAGTTACCTGCCTGTTCTGGATGTGCTGTTTCTTTATTAAAGCTCACTTTGTGTTAACCCTTCAACCTGCCTGCGGCTCTGCACTGAGCTCCTTCCTGAACTGATTCATGACAGGACAAACTGACGAGGAACAAGGTGAAACACACAGGTGTATATACACAGTAAACTAATCACAAGAATGAGACACAGCTGGAGGGTGTGGAGGGGAACATGTGGGCGGAGCAAACAAGACTAATACAGGACAGGTGTGAGGAGAAGACTCTGGGAACAGGGAGGGACTAACGAGACTGGTGTGACAGAAAACAGGTGGGAAAACACACAAAACAGGGAGTAAAACCAGACATGACACATGAGGAGAGAATCTACAAAATAAAACAGGAAGCAGATTAAACATGAAACAAGGAAGAAAACAGAAACCCCCCAAAACAACGTCCACGAGAAAACAGACCAGAAACAAAACCCCTGGATAATGACGATCATTTAGCCGTGTGGTATGGAGAACAAAACCTAGCATCTGCAAAGTGTAATATTAAAGTCCACACAATATGAAATCATAAGAGATTTAAATTTTCATCAACCCGATTTTCATTCCAAACAAAATTTACCATCCATCTGACATAAGAGTCCAACGTCCACTGCCAGCTCAGATTAATTAAAGATACACTGCCTGTCCCAGATTGTCCTCCCAGAGTATGAAGGGTACATATATATATATATCTACACACACACACACTCGATGGCCATTTTATTAGGTACACCTTTTTAATCAGCTAAAGTTCAAACGGAGCATCAGAATGATGAAGAAAGGTGATTGAAGTGACTTTGAACGTGGCATGGTTGTTGGTGCCAGACGGGCTGGTCTGAGTATTTACTGGGATGTTCAGCACAACCATCTCTAGGGTTTACAGAGGATGGTCCCAAAAAGAGAAAATATCCAGTGAGCCAAAATGCCTTGTTGATGCCAGAGGTCAGAGGAGAATGGCCAGACTGGTTCAAGATGATAGAAAGGCAACAGGAAGTCAAATAAGCACTGGTTCCAACCAAGGTGTGCAGAAGAGCATCTCTGAAGCAACAACACCTTGTCCAACCTTGAAGCAGATGGGCTACAGCAGCAGAAGACCACACCAGGTGCCACTCCTGTCAGCTAACAACAGGAAACTGAGGCTACAATTCACACGGGTTTTCTCACCAAAACTGGACAATAGAAGATTGGAAAAACCACATTCAGATGGAAGCATGGATCCATCCTGCCTTGTATCAACGCTTCAGGCTGCTGCTGCTGCTGGTGGTGTAATGGTGTGGGGGAGATTTTCTTAGTAGCAACTGAGCATGGTTTAAACACCACAGCCTACCTGAGTATTGTTGCTGAGCGTGTCCATCCCTTTATGACCACAGTGTACCCATCTTCTGATGGCTACTTCCAGCAGGATAACGCACCATGTCACAAAGCTCACATCATCTCAAACATGACAATGAGTTCACTGTACTCCAATGGCCTCCACAGTCACCAGATCTCAGTCCAATAGAGCACCTTTGGGATGTGCTGGAACGGGAGATTCTCATCATGGATCAACTGTGTGATGTCATCATGTCAACATGAATGAAAAAGAGGTAGAGCCTGCACACTTACTCCATGCCACAAACTTTAATGAGCAATGTTTTGATCCTAGAGGGATCTTCGTCAGGTCTGAAGTTTGGAAAATGAAAACCACACCTCTATTTATAACGTTGTGTGCAACAGGTGTGGTTAATCATCCAAATATCATCTGGGGTTATTTTTTAAAAAACATCGACCAGAAAAAGCAAACATCAAATTCAATCCAGGGTAACAATTCAGTACAAGTACATCAAAAACACTCTGAGAATATATATTATAAAATTCCATCAGAAAAAAGGGGACCTACAATTCAAAAAACATCGAATAATATATCATGAGCAGCAATCATATTAAGTGGATTATATTCAATTAATCAGCGTGGGCTAATTAGTCTCTTCAACAGAATAACATTAAAGTTAGCAAATCTTCACAGTTAAACAAATCATCAAAAATACATCTTAGCAGCAAAACCTCATCTCATGTATTTAAATAGACGTCATCAATGGAAAAAAATCAAATGATTAAGCTCACAGATCCTGAACACCAAAAACAGTGTTCACAGTCATGTCCAAGTAGTCTACTGGGACATGTAAACCGACGAAACCATACAGAACAATATAGGAATATATAAAAAATAAGAAGAATATGTTAATTCATCACTCAAGTAAGCCTAATGGATTTAAAGAAAGTGTTTGAGCTCATATTCTTGATTCAAACCACTAGGGGAAAGAGTCTGGAGGGTTCAATAGGAGGGTGTTCAGATCACCTCCCCAAGAAGAGGAGGTGATCTGATGATAGATGATATTTGGATGATTAACCACGCCTGTTGCACACAACGTTATAAATAGAGGTGTGGTTTTCATTTTCCAACATTCAGACCTGACGAAGATCCCTCTAGGATCGAAACGTTGTTCATTAAGGTTTGTGGCATGGAGTAAGTGTGCAGGCTCTACCTCTTTTTCATTCATGTTTTGTGCCGGCCTTGCACCTTTTTCGATGTGCGTATAACTACCCTCTCGCATCATGTCAATATGGACCAACATCTCTGAGGAATGTTTCCAGCACCTTGTTGAATCTGTGACCCCAAGAATTAAAAAGGGGGTCCAGCCCGGTACCTGCAAGATGTCCCTAATAAAGTGGCCATAAGGCGTAATTAGGTTTAAAAAAACAAAATGGAAATGAGGTGTTGAAAGGCATTTGAATACAGTTAAATGTCAATAAGAACACAGAAATTAAAAACTGTAATTCTGAAGTGGAAGAACAACTGAAAAACTTGAGTGTTGTAACAGAAACAGAAAATATCTGCCGAGGAAACATGAACTTTATGATTCATCGTTCTGTTGATTTAGAATCTGATGTTTCATCATCGATGAGCTGGGAGGTCAGTCTGAGGTATGAGGGCACCACCGAGCGCTTTAACAAAGAAATCTGACGCTGTGCTGCCTTTTAACTTTAACAGTCTGATAGCTGCTACGAGACATCGCTACAAAGATGCATCTCATTCAGAGAAAGTAGGGCCAAGTGTCGTCACTCATAGACTTTACTGTATCTGTGACTCAGACACTGAAGATGGTTTGTAAACACTCATTACAGCATATTCAGTATTTGTTCAGTTTATTTTCATCAAAACTTTTGCAGTAAATTAGCATATTAATGTTGAGCAGCCTCATTGACTTCCACTGTGTTTATTAATCTCCACCACACTTTTAAAATGCTCATAAGATGCTAATCAACAGTGTTCACTATCATAATGACATCATTTACACTTTGGAAAGTCACATAGAAAACACGTACGTCAGAGAGCAGTTTCCTTTTTTCTTTTCGCCATGTTTGTGTCACTCCTTTCACATTTTTCCATATTTCACTGACTGTCCTGAGCAACAGGTCTGTGACCAGGCACAGCTCAAGGAAAGGCCCTCTCGGATAAAACACGATTTTTAGCTGCACTCGCCGCTGTGATCCAGCTCGCCAAGTGGCTGCGCTTTGCTCAACACAGCGAAAAGTCATCATGGCCATCGGAAATAATGGCTTTTCAGAGCGCAGTGTTCCCGCCGTCGTGTTGTGTCTTAAAGGGCCCCAAATGACATGAACACATTCTCACTCCAAAGTCATCAAATACCACCGCTTTGGGGGCGGACCGACATGTCCAAATATGGCGGTCTCGGTCCACTCTGTCAGTTTTGGACGTTCAGGGACGGTGTGTCAAATTATGCCTGTTACATGCGTTGTGTTTTTGTTCTATAGCTGATGGATCCAAACAGCGGTGATGAAGACTCCTGCTGCGTCGCCTCATGTTGACGTGTCTCAGTCAAAAAGTTGCGCATGAACGACGGCCAACCAGTTCGTACGGCGGTCGTCTGTGTTCGTCATTAAAAAGGGAAACAGGAAGAGCGTGTTGACGCTAGTTAGCCAGGTAGCACATTAACAATGAGGGGTGTAATGATCCATCAATCTGGAACGATATATTGATTCAATGATTAAAGATCCAATATTGATATAATATTGCATGGTGATGAAACTGGAAAGTTACACCTGAGTGCCGACTAGAATTGATCATTGTTAGCGATTAAACAACAACTCAGTTTCTTTGTGGGAGGAGACGATGAACACTACCAACCCACACACACCAAAGTGACTTCAGAGAACTAGCGGTGATGAAGACCCCTTGCTGCGTCACCTCACATCGTACACACCAAACCGACGGCCAATCAGCTCGTCCGTTCTGCTCCTGCTGAGAGGAAACGACTCTCCACAGCAGCAGACGGCGGTCGTCTGTATTCATCAACAAGAAGAGCGTCTTGATGCTAGTTAGCCAGTTAGCACATGAACAATAACACAAACCATCAGGAAACGTTTCTGCTAAAAAGAAAAATAATCTGACCTGATGGAACAAGTTGGTTTTGGTCGTTAGCTCCTCCTTTACTCAACTCACTTCCTGTTTCTCTTCTCGTGACCTGAGCTCAGCTGACAGTCAGAGGGAGGTCATTCACCGACAGGCTCTGCATTCACTGACGCTGATTCAACATCAGCAGGAAAAAAAGGCCAGCTAGCTCTGTCGAGGGCCACGGACACTCCCCGACGGCTCGACATTGACTGCCGACCAACCGTCAGTGTGGTGCGTTTGTGCCTTAATGGTAGTTTTGTTGGCATCACACATCATGTAATACAAAAGCAGTGCTCGCTCACTTTCTACCTGTTAACTTTAGTCTTTTAGCATGATGCCATCATGTGTGGTGTCACGTACCTAAAACAAGTCCATCTAACAATATGACTCTAACGCACTGAAGCTAACGTTAATTAGCTGCCTTTAGCTGGAGCTCTTCACATCTGCTGGCAACAGTTGTAATTTTAGCCAGGCCGAGGTCGATGGCTAAAACTGAGAAAGTGTTTTTGTCTGCTGTTTGAGAGATCTGCCGCCGTTATCGTCGTAAACCAAACATTCTACAATGCAAAGATCAACGACCATAGCAACAGTAACCAAGGGGGGTGGGGCATAACAGGCTGTTCTACCAGCTCCTCTGCTTCCTCTCTGTTTCCCTCAGCAGAGTCGATGTACACAATTCTGCTTTGCTTTCTGGACTTGAAGCCTCATCAGACAGCCTCCGTCCTCGATGTTTCCTGCCCCCGAACAGTCAGTCTGAGTGAAATAAGTGGTTGCACCCTGACAGCAAAGTTTTACTCCGGCAGGAAAGTTGTGGAAAGTAAAAGCTGAAGCAGTATTTGACGCAGCGGTCTCAGACAGTCTGTTCCAGCTGTCAGCCACTTGTCAGAAAACAGTTTGGTCGTCATCAGAAGCTGTTTGCTGGTATTGTTTTCACAGGTATCACTGAGCTGAACTCAGGTCTGGGTGAGACTGACCCCATCCTGTTGAGGGACGTGGCTTTGGTCATGCCCTCGCTGCCCACAGTGGAGAGGGGGAAGCTCTCGTAGCTCTCCACCGTCCGCTTACCACACTGACAGCGCTGCAGCGTCGACTTCAGCTCCCTCTGGAAGTTGCTGTTGAGGAAGCCGTACACCACGGGGTTAATGCAGGTGGAGGCCATCGCCGTCAGGTGGCAGGCAGAGAAGACAGCGTCGTGCTGGCAGTCAGGTAGGGCCTGGTGGTGCCAGTCAAACAGCGTGTTGAAGACGTTCAGCGGCAGCCAGCACAGAGCGAAGGCTACGACAATAGCTAACAGCATGGCGTTAATCCTCTGGGCTCCCTGAGTCCTCCTGCTGCGCTCCAGCATGTCCCTGCACAACACAGCATGACGCCAACTGTCAGACAAGTCACTGTGAAATGTCACACCAAACCTACGGCACAATGATGTAGTGTTATGTATTAATAGATTACCCACAACACTGCATCTCCATCTGTATAAGACAAACATGCTGTCACACACTGATGGCAGAACAAAAACAGAGGAAGTGAAGCAGTGTGACCTGCGTCGTCTCAGGCGGAGGAAGATCCTGAGGTAGCAGAGGAGCACCAGCAGCAGAGGCAGGCAGTACTGGAAGAGCAGCAGGGAGGTGGTGTAGGCGAGACGATGCTTATCTGACGGCCACAGCTCCATACAGATCAGATGGTCCCTGAGACAGACAAGACAGAGCCACAGGTGTTGTTTAGGACAGGACAGCAGTGCAGCAGCGCTGCAGTTCTGATGCAGGTGTGAACACACCAAAACAACCGGACTGAGACCTTCTTGAAGAGGTGGTCTCAGTCCGGTTCCAAAGGAACTCTGGTGCGGTTGGTTTGTGGTGAGAAGGTGTTGCGACCTGGATGTGAAGCAACTGCAGTCACATGACACATTGTTTGGGTTAAACATGAGCATGTTACAGTCCTGGAGGATTATTAATGTGCACCTCCTCCTGTACTGCCTTAATATGCACATTCAGCACATCCAATGCATCAAAACATTGTTTTCTAGTTGGAGCCGCGTTTGCCTCGTTTTCAAACTGTATGCTTTGACTAAAATGAACAATGACAGCAATATAGTCCACGATGAGCAGCGCTAAAATCAACCTGCGTAGTTGTCCCTCAACTTAAAATCACAGTAAGTCAGTTCAGTGTGTGATGGTTTAGCTCAAAGGTTTTATCTATGTAAGGTTATGTTATGTACGTTACGTGAAGTATGTTATATCAGATATGTTATTTTAAGTACATAACTTTACGTTAAGTCTATGACATGTTGATGCCCAACCATGTTTTTTTTCCTAAACCAAACCCACGTAACTTCACTATCCTATTCCTACCCTACATAACTTCACTTTAAGTACATGACATGGTGACGCTGAACCATGGTTCTTTTCCTACGTCAAAATTACATAACTTTACAGTAAGCCCGTAGCATAGTGATGCCTAACCATGTTTTTTTTTCCTAAACCAAACCCATGTAACGTCACTATCCTAATCCTAGCCTACTTAGCTTTACAGTTAAGTAATTAACTTTAAGTATCGAACTTTACCTTAAGAACGTAACATGGCGATTCCCAATTAGATTTCTTTTGCTAAACCAAACCTATGTTACCTTACTCTCCTAATCCTAACTGATGTAACGTTATGTTAAGTATGTAACTTTGTGTAAAGTAAGTAACGTCACAACACCATTTCTGAGGTGCTAATTCACTGGATATCATACGTATTTTTATTTATATACTTCTAATTATTACATAATTTACTTTCTCTATGTATCTGTACTTATTTCTATCCTTGTGCTGCTGCAACACCCGAATTTCTAAAAAACAAACACAATACATTTATAAGCAAAAAACAAAAACAAACTAGAGCTTCCATGGAAACATACCTACACCATAATAACCAGGCTCTTCCATTCCATGGTATCCACTGTCTGAAGTCATGTTTCCAACTCTTCAGCTAAAAACATCTCCACTGTTTGACCCTCTCTGTCAAACTTCATACAAGTAACTTAATACTTTACAAGAAATATAACGTTTAAACTACAACCATTACCTGTTGTGGCTGTTGTGTTCACAAAATGTCACCACGGCATGTCAAATGTCAGCAGCAAACATTTCCCATCAGGTGCTGCGATGTGCAAAAACCTGCCATGATTACTGAATGTTGTAAAAGATGGAGCAGAGCAAACAATGACTTCGTTGTTCCTCAGCCGAGCGCTCAGAATCATCCGAGGGATTCATTTCAAAGCAGGGAGATAACACACAAAACATGTAACTACCACACACACTTCTGCTCATCGTCTGACTCAGGATGCACCTTAGTAGTGCTGTAATGTGTGTGTTTGTAACAAGACATCGCTGTGCACCTGGAGGAAACCCACGCTGACATGCGGAGAACATGCAAACTCTGCACAGAAGGGCTCCCCCACCCTCTGGTTCAAATCCCTGACCTGCATTCAAACCCCACCACCGTGCCCCCCACCAGATTTATGACCCTTTAAAATAAAATGAATGAATGCACGCTGGGTTCAGGTGGATGAAGTTTTTGGTCTTCTAGTGTGTGTGTGTGTGTGTGTGTGTGTGTGTGTGTCTAAAGCTGAAACAGCAGTGCATCTGAAATAAGAGGCGGTCTGTGTGGGCACGAACGCAAACATCATTTCATAAGCACTGTGTTTGTGCTTGACAATAGAGCCCTCAAAGCCTCGAGGCAATCATCCTGGACTCTTCACGTCTACTCAAATCTTTCTGTTGACTTCGTATGTGATCATGCCACCATGAGAATCCCCCTTGTGTTTGTCTGAACTTACAGTGAGGCCTGGATCACACCAGAAATTGGAACAGTGAAATTAATTTACACATGATTATGAAATATTTAATCAGAGGGCTGGTGAGCTGACGCGCTGGTGCCGGTCCGTCACAATAGCTCTCCTGGGTTCTTTCTAATTCGTTCTCAGGAGTTTTGTTTAAATGCCTTCAGGCTGGCGATAGGTAAAATGTTTTCAAGTTGGTCATCTGTCCATCGGTCCGTCCTATTCCTGTGACTCCAACATCTCAAGAGAGCCTTGAGGGAATTTCTTCTAATTTGGCACAAACGCCCTCTTGGATTCAACAGTGAACTGATTAGAATTTGGTGGTCAGAGGTCAAAGGTCACTCTGACTTTGCATCCATCTGATTTTCATACACATTTTTGTGAATATCTCAAGAACTACTTGATTGGATTTCTTCAGATTTGTCACAAATGTTCACTTCGATTTAAAGATGAACTGATTACATTTTGGTGGTCAAAGGTCACTGTGGCCCTGTCTGTCACATTCTCGTCAATGCAAATCTCAAGACCACCTTGAGGAATTTTTTCAAATTTGGCACAAATGTCTGAATAGAATTTGGTGGCCAAAGGTCAAGGGTCAAAATTCAAGGTCACTGTGACCTCAAGAACTCCTTAAGGGAATGTCTTTGCAAAACATGTTTTTATCCCTAACTGAAGAATTCATTCACTAATTCAGACCAAACTTGACACAAATGTCTAACAGGATAAAATAATGAAGGTCAAAAGGTCAAAGATCAGCTTGACTGTGACATCATCATGTTTTAACGTCATATTTCAGGAACAGAAGGGGAGACATTTGGTCAGATACTGAATTGGTGACTCTAATCTTGAAACTGTGCTGATTGTATAGATCTTCTGTGTGTGAAGCATCCATGTTTTCACTGACATGGATGGAGACTGTCAGAGACACTGGACTGGTGGGCGGAGTCATACAACCACAGGGTGGACTGGTGGGCGGAGTCATACAACCACAGGGTGGACTGGTGGGCGGAGTCATACAACCACAGGGTTGACTGGTGGGAGGAGTCATACAACCACAGGGTGGACTGGTGGGCGGAGTCATACAACCACAGGGTTGACTGGTGGGCGGAGTCATACAACCACAGGGTGGACTAACGAGCTTCTGAACAACCTTGTTAACTGTATGTTACTGAGTAAAAGTGGTGCGACACAGCTAAAGGTCTGATCCTGTTGTTTCCTGTTGACTTGATTTAGCAGCAAAATTCTGCTGTTTTAAATGACGCATGATCATCCTTTATCCTGATACAACGAGGTGTTGATGACCAAACACATACCTGCACACACCAGATATCTGAGCTGGGGGGGCGATTCCACAGAGTCTGGTCCTGATCTGATAATAATACAGGGCCTGAACCACCGACATCAGCGCCAATATTTTTTTATTATTCAATTGGCTTATGTACTTTCACAGAGGGGAGAGAAGTGTGTCCTGATTTATACGGTGAATAATCAGTCTGCAGCTAATGATGACTAATATTAATTTCAGTATTCTTACCTGAGCCTCTCCGTGCTGCAGGTGCACCACTGTATGTTGTTCAAGTGCACACAGCAGTGGAGGCGTCAAGTTTTTATAGATGTGTTCAGGACAGCGACACATTGTTGGCACAGCTTTTCTTGTAAAATACAAACGGGTACCAACTGGAAAAAATCAAACTGACCCCTTTTCTGTATGTTGACGCCAAAATGGATGTTCAACACAGTGGTAAAGATACTTTGGTAACAAGCTGCACACCTCTAATCTGAGCTCACCTGAAGGGGTTAGCGGGCAGACTGATGTTCTGGAAGGGGTCATTTGTGAGGATGTTGAAGGACAGGAAGGGCAGAGAGATGAAGCAGGCGACCAGCCACGTCAGCCCTACGGCCAGGTAGGAGTGTCCCGCCGCCGGGGACCAGCCGGTGGGATGGAGGATCAGCTGGTGACGCTCCAGAGCAATCAGCACCAGGGAGAAGACAGAGACTGTCACTGACATGCACTGAACAAAGGGAGTCACCTGGTGGAGACGGGCAAACAAACAGGTGGAGATGGTTGTGAGGACATAAAGCTGCTCACACAGTCACACTGTGGGGACACGTCTCTCTGTGGGGACAAAATATAAGTCCCCATACCATCAGTCATTGCGTTTCAGAGTTGATTAACACTTTTTAAAAGGGACAAAAATGTTATATTTTGGAAAGTAAGTGGTGCGTTCTCTTGAAACTTAGGGGGCATGTCTGGGTCGTTCCAGCCCACCTCTGTAGGAAATTCGGTCCCCCTATCTGCTTTCACTGGTACTGAAATTTGAGTTTCAAAATTCAAAATCATTAAAAGTCAGAAACTAAGTGGTGCCCTCTCATGGGCGCTCATGTATGTGCATCACTTCTGGTGCCAACACAGGGCCTTTAAAATTTTGGCACAAAAATTGACAGAGATTTGACGTGGGCTCAGTGGACACGTCTTGGGATGCAGATCCACCAGCACCAGGTCCCAGGAGCCTAGGAGCTCTCCCTGTGAAGTTATGCTTCTCCGAAGTGGCTAGTTTGGGAGGGTTAGGGGACTAAAAAGTAATATACTAAAAGGTGTTTACTTAGCACCGGCAGCAGGCAACTTGTCGTAAGATATTCATTCAAAAATATAATACTGCAATGGACACAAAGTTTGCTTTGACCAAAGCTGTCCTGAGTAAAATTTGGAATTAGATACAAAATGGAAGTACAGTGTCAACAAAAGTGGACCAGCGTCCTGCCCGGTGAACTTGGAAGCTGAAAACCTGATTTTGGTAGAGTTAGGGACTGGGGTGTATTAATGTAAATCTATGTAATGTCCTCTGAAATGATGGAAACATGATGGTGTGTGTGCGTGTGTGTGTGTGTGTGTGTTGTCCACTGACCTTACATAGCGCCTCCCCCAGCACCCAGCGGTCCATCAGCGTGTATATGACGGTAACAGGAAGACAGACCACACACATGAGGATGTCGGAGCATGACAGGTTGGCGATCAGGATGTTGGTGACGTTGCGCAGCTCCTGTTGCCGGGTGATGATGAACACTAGGCCTGCATTGCCTAGCAACCCGATCGCAATGACGGCGCTGTACGCCACGATCAAGAAAGTCGCTCCACCTACCGAGGGCGGGCACTGGGAGGTGTCCGCCCAGTCAGAGGCCTCCCAGACGCTGAGGAGGCTGCTGTCGTTGGACATGGCAGGGAGAGGAGGGGGAGGGGGTGATGTGAGGGGGGGGTCAGAGGTCGACAGGACCAGGAAAGCCCTGAGGCCGCTGCTGAACTTCTCTTCTTCCAAAACAATGAAGCCAGACAAGGAGGCAGAGGAAACGGGGCAGTGTTCAGTGTTGTGATGTGAGGAGATCGGAGAGTGAGCTGCAGATCAGGATTCAAATATAGATGTTGTCCTCTTTTTGCTTCGCTGTCAGCGTCTCGGTGGATCAGCTCGGCATCATTGTTTGTCTGCAAAGGACAGAAAAACAGAAGAGTGAGAATCATGAAAGACAGACGGGGAGGTGAGGGGCTCTCAGTGGAGCGCTGAGATAGTCAGAGGTGGAGAAGATGAAAGAAACTGAAGTGGGGCTGCAGAGGGGAACGACTGAAACAGGAAACTGAATATTAATACCTGCTGTTCTGTCTCTCATAATCAAGTCTCTTTATTCCACCGTCAGTGACACACATTAACCACTGTTGGTTTAATGTCACAGTGTGCGGGGCCAGCTCTTCTTCTGTAGATCCTACTCTGAGATGAGAGACGTCATCGACCGTATACTGGGTAGTGTTCTGATACCAGTGCTGAACAAGCAGCACCCTCCAGGGTGTGCCAAAAACTGCAGGTCCTCTAATGTCCAGTTGAGGCTGGCTCCGAGAGCGAGTCAAGTGAGCCTTTTTAATCACTGTGACTCCTTGATACGTCTTCAATATATCATACTGTATTTGTGTCAATCCATAATTAAATGAACAGATGAATTTACATGCAGACACTGTGGCTCTTGTCTAGGTCCTGTTAACTCTTCAAACTCACAGCCAAAATGTTTCCAAACCAGGAAGTGCCCGTCACAATGTTGCTCATGTTTTTTCTATTCTATTCTATTCTGTTCTATTATTCCTGGCTTAATGTCCTGTGTTTGCATAACATAATTAGAGGCTGGGGGAAAAATCGATACAGCATAGTATGGCGGTGTTTAGTGTGGTGATATTGTGTCGATACACAGACGCCAAGTATCCATCTTTTATTATACACATTAAATTTTGCAAACACACATTTTAATCCAACTTTTGGTCCTCGAATAATAAAATCACTGTTAAATTTGCTAAAATTGCTGTTTCTGTCCACTAGATGGTGCTGATGTTGTTTTCCTGGTGAGGTCAGCAGAGGTGTCAGTCAGCGGCAGTACAGGAGGAGGCGCAGCTCCAACTAGAAAACAATGTTTTGATGCATTGGATGTGCTGAATGTGCATATTAAGGCAGTACAGGAGGAGGTGCACATTAATAATCCTCCAGGACTGTAACATGCTCATGTTTAACCCAAACAATGTGTCATGTGACTGCAGTTGCTTCACATCCAGGTCGCAACACCTTCTCACCACAAACCAACCGCACCAGAGTTCCTTTGGAACCAGACTGAGACCACCTCTTCAAGAAGGTCTCAGTCCGGTTGTTCTGGTGTGTTCACACCTGCACAAACAAACCATCATTAAATCCCAGATTTTTCATTCATTATGTTCTGTATATCATACTACCAAACATTTACTGTTATGAAGACGCATTAACGTTACACATACGTACACACTGAGTGTACACAGTCACGTAAGAATACAAAATGTCACGTCTCTCATAAACAGTTATGGATGCATGTTAATAAAATCAGTCTGTCGTCCTCTCTCCGTCTTTCTTATCGCTGACACATTTTCTTGACGAGGAGAAGTTTGATTAAGACGCAGCTTATTAGGAGCAGCCGCACAGCATCTTATCCACTGATTACAACATGAATAAAACCCTCACGCTCATCAGCAGACACACACACCCACACTGGACTGCCCACTCACTGAGCCAGCCTCCGTCTGCAGGACTGTCCGTCCTCCGTGCGACCAGAGGGACCCAAGAGTGAGACGCACTCACAGGTGTTACTGCACATCCAAACGCACCGCCATCACAGAGCTCACTATGACTCACATGGACACACACCAACACCTTTTGAAAAAATGTTTCTTAACCATAACAGAAACACACGCTGACGTCAAATTTGAGACTTGAGTCTAAGCCATGTGAGCGAGTCTCACAGCTCTTTGTTAAGATGGTTTGTTTGAACTCAGTCTGATTAGACTAGTTTCTGTACTTATCACCGTCACACTCCACATCACGGGAGTTTCATTTTTCATCATCAAGATTTAACGGCAATCATCCAATATTTTTCTTAGATATGTCAGTCTGACTGAACGTTAAAAACATGAGCCATGCTTACTAGTAACACGCGTGTTATTTTATTCCCCAAGTAGAAAACACTATGTATTTAATGCAATAAGACCACTGTTCCACAGAAACAAAAAAATGTATCCCTGATTCAGAGCAACGGAGAAAACTCTGGGTCTGAAAGCACTCTAAGATACAAGTGGCCAGTGTCGTCATGTCAGCAGCTGGGTCATGTGATCCATTTTCCATGTTTCAGTCAACAAATCTTATTGACTTTTTGGTAGTCTGGGAAAAAGGTAATTCAGTAATCTAAACATCTGGTAATAAAAGTGTGAGTGAGGATTTTGGCATCTTTCTGATTCAAGAAAAGGTCTGACTGTCGCGATGTTCCCAAGATGAAAAAAGGTCGTTTTAATGACCCTGTTAAAATGTGTTGTTGCATAAACAAGATTTAAAATAGGAGAGGCTCAGACAGAGTTGCACATTTGAGGGTCTTTTAATCTGGAGAGAAAGCCAAAGAATTGGTACGTCATGACAATTTATAGTGTCTGACAAACAAGCATTGTAGCACTGTAGGTACTTCCTGTCACTTAAGCTGCTGTTTCCTGTTATTCAGATAAATTTGGTCAGAGTCATGTCAGGTCATCTATACTATAAGTTTCATTCTTTTATTCTCTGAAACTGCTTATCCTGTTTGGAGTCGTGGGGGGGTGGAGCCTATCCCACCTGACAATGGGTGAAAGGCGGGGTTCACCCTGGACACGTCGCTAGCCTATCACAAATAGGGCCCCCCGACTGACTGTTCCCAGTGGACCAACAGTGTGTGTGTGTTCCGACGGCCGAGTGCTCTTCATATGAAAAAATGATTCTAATAAGCTTCACTCACAGAAAACATTTCATCACAACTCCCAAACATGTCATCCTCCAAAATAACAGCAAACAAACATGAAATGAATAAAGTTCATTATCTGTGGGATATTAAATATTCATAGATTACAATTAAAGGACTTCACGACGCTTCACTGGCGGCTGATGGAGGAGCTCATCACAAGGCTTCAGTACAAACAACAGAGAGAACAGATGTCTGCAGAGCCTCAGGACAAACTGTGTCATGGCTCCTGGTCGAGTCCTTCACCTCAACTTTGCTTCAGCCCTGAGTTATTTCATTAGGTTTCTCAGCCAGATATCATGACCTCGCTCTGCTCAGAGTTCAAAGACGTCGCACGGTAAATCAGACGACAATCTGATGAGAAGGAGACGAGACAGGGAGGTGTTTAACTTTATAACCGTGTGAGCTGTTACTGTTCAAACACCTCTGAGCAAAGCTGTAAACTCTCACAGGGCTCGTACGCAGTGAACCCTGTCCCTTATTATCACGGAGGAAAAACATCTTCAGTTAAAACAAACGGACAAAAGAAGCGTCTCAGTTTTAACAGGTGAGTCCAGGTGTCTCCTTTTAACCCTTTGAACCCTGCAACAGAAACCGTTCGCCAGTGCCTACATGGGTATTTTTGCTTATTGTGATGTCATTTCCTGGATTATCTTCAAATACTTTGTATCGCTAAAATCTGTACAAGCTGAGCTGCAAGGTAACGGAAGTCACATTATTAAATTATTATCATTAATAAAAATAAATAAATAAAATTGTCAAAAAATGTCAGAAAAATCTGTTTTTAAAATGGCTTAAAAATATTTAAAAAGGCAATAAAATGTTGTCAAAATGGCCACCATCCCTCACATCCGCCCTTCGTGCATTTTCTTGCTCTGTATACAACATCTGTTTCCACCACGACAAAAGATCCTCATTGACTTTGTATTTTCTTGTGTTGCCTGCACATAATTTTCATCACACATCATGTGATGTAAAGAGTTCATGTTGGCTTGAGTATCTCTGAATATGCAGCTGATATCAGCACATGGCTGCACAGTCTGAAGCCTTGTGGTTGACGTGCCGAGTCAGTCGCACTGACCAGTTGTGTGAATCTTGGTTGCCTGCAGGCAGCCCCCCCCAGAGTCACTCTCATTTGGCATATCTGCCTTTTTTCAGCGCTGTGTCTCTTGGATGACGCCTGCTTACAGTCTGACACCTGACACCTTTTCATAAAGCCCCGCCCTCAGGTACACGCCCATAAACGTCCTGAATGCAGAAGCCGAGGGTCATGAGTCTCTGCAGATAAATCCAGCAGCACACTGACAGCAGGTCAGCGGGATGATTCTGGATGAGTCACACTGGAGCAGATCTTCACGTCCAGCCAGTTTAAAAACCAAAAACATGGCGCTCAGCTTTATTTTCAAACAGCACATTTTCACGAGGGAAAAGATGCTGGACAAAGACGTGTGACACGTCTCAGCTCATGAGTCCGTGCTGCAGGTTTTTGCCTCGACGCATCTGTGTGGGCAAAAACCTTTAAACGCTTTGTACGTTCAGACGTTGTCATCACCTTGTGCACGAAGATGAGGACGCTGCGACGTGTTGTCTGTTGGCGTGAGCGGCTGCAGAGATATAAATAACTTGTGTGAGTGGAACTGGGACGGTCGGATAGTAGTGCTGTTTAATCCTTTTTGGGTGTAACTACATCACGGCTTACTTTAGGCTGAGGGAGAGGAGAAGTGTCGAAGAGGAATTATATGAGCCAGAGAAATAATTGCTATGATCAGACAGCTGCAGTTCATCCCTTAGTCTCATTAGGGACTGTTCTGTCCCTACCAGAGGAGGGGGGTAGGACCGGGACTGTGAAGCTACTGATGTTATCCCTGAGTGTCTGAGGGAGGATTCATGCCCCGCCCTCCGCCATCAATATCCACATGTTCTTCATATACACACGTGTGTAGAAACTGAGCTCAACACAACGAGCGAGCGACACAGGAGGGACATCATCATCATCATCATCATCATCATCATCACACAAGCTGTGTGTGCTCTACAGGCACAGACATTTTTTCAGGATTCCTGATGGATTCCTGCACCACATGGATCTAATAAACGACAACATCCAGTGTGATGTCAGCAGACTGTACGATGACAGCGCCGACTGAGTCACAGGCTACGATGCAACAGCTTCACACACTGCGTGATGCTGCAGGGTTAATACTGCTCCAACTGTGAAGCTCAACACAGAGAGGCACATTGTTACATTATCATTAATTAAATTAATAATATGTCCCAAAACATGAAAGAAATTTCTTAAAAATGTTGATAACATTTTTGAAAAATATTAAATTGTTTAAAAAAAAAAAAAAAAAAGAAAAAAGAAAAATTAAAATGGCAGAAAAAAAAAAGATTCCTGTGGGATGGTTTCGGTTTCAGGACTCTGCCTCTGATTGGCTAACCCTGACAAACCTCACTCCTTGTGTCTAAACCAAACCAACCAATGAACAAAGCCAATCAGAGGGAGAGGAGGGCGGGTCATTCCTCACTATCCTAGGAAACACAAATTTGCGTCTTGGTTCAGGATGAGACAAGAAATTATTGTAGCGTGCACTTCAGCAGAATGTGGCTGCATGACAGTCACACACAAACCCAACCAAACAAGCCTAAACACACACACACACACACACACACACACACACACACACATTACAGCACACACACACACACACACACACACAGCCGACATCAGCAACATGATGACCCAAATAAACTGAACACAGCGGTGGGATCGTCAGCACCTCGGCACACAGGACGGTCTCAGGTTTTAATAACGAATCCTTTGATGTTTGAAAGTTAAAGTTTGAGGAAATGAAACCCTGGAGCTGAAAAGATTAGTTTGTCACTGTCGTCATGCAGGAGCGCAGAATTTAATGTTTATGTTTCATTCAAACAGTTTATTTTGGTGAAATATTGAATCAGACATGTAGAGTAAAGTCACTCTGATGAAATATCAGTATCATATCAATATCAAGGTAACATTTGCACATGTTATCCACACAACAGTGTTCAACACACGCGATGTGGTCAAAGACTGTTGGAAATTTGTTTGACATGCCCCCCCCATAAAATTACAAACAGTCCCTCAGTGATCTTAGTTTTGACTTTGTAACTCCACATAACATCGCCCGTGGGTGGCTGTGCAGCATCGTCTACGTTTGCCACGTCGCAGGATGACCAGTCAGTCAGCGCGGGTGAAACGATCCTTGAGGTTTAATGTCTGTAAGTGTCTCCTCTGCTGGAGGGAGAAAAACTTCACACAATGAAACTGGAGCCGGGAGGAGCGAGGGAGGAGGAACAGGAGGACGAATACAAGGACGGAACGGCACAAAGAACAGGAGAGTGTCTGTCTGTGTGACGCACATATTCACTTCCTCCTCTGATTGAATCTGACTCTCTGTCACATGAAAGATGGAGCAAGCACCGAGCTGCACCAACTGCTCCATGTGGTCATCTTTTAAAGTTTCATGTGCAACTGCAGAGCGTGGCTGCTGGAACACTTGGAGACCTGTAGACATATCGCTGTCGGGATAGCGCCACACAGGCGATCGTTTTTAACAAAGACGTCTGCGCGTTTCCTGTCGGGATAGCGCCACACAGGCGATCGTTTTTAACAAAGACGTCTGCGCGTTTCCTGTCGGGATAGCGCCACACAGGCGATCGTTTTTAACAAAGACGTCTGCGCGTTTCCTGTCGGGATAGCGCCACACAGGCGATCGTTTTTAACAAAGACGTCTGCGCGTTTCCTGTCGGGATAGCGCCACACAGGCGATCGTTTTTAACAAAGACGTCTGCGCGTTTCCTGTCGGGATAGCGCCACAAAGGCGATCGTTTTTAACAAAGACGTCTGCGCGTTTCCTGTCGGGATAGCGCCACACAGGCGATCGTTTTTAACAAAGACGTCTGCGCGTTTCCTGTCAGGATAGCGCCACACAGGCGATCGTTTTTAACAAAGATGTCTGCACGTTTCCTGTCGGGATAGCACCAGGTAGAGTAATTGTTTTTTTCTGAGAGCAAAGACGAAACGGCACAAAGTCTCCGTCTGTGTGATGCAGATACTCACGTTTTTTCCCCTGATTGAATCTGAGCGAGCAGAACGAGCACAGAGCTGCACCTTTTCATCAGTCTTTAAACAACATTAGCAGATTCACTGAGCTGAGACAGTTAAAGCCATTTAAATTAAAATGTCAGTCCTGAATGACAGATGGAAGCATCCTCTGCACAGGTGGAAAACACTGATTTCATATTCCTTTAACGTCTCCATTAATCAGCAGCGACAGCAGTCAGGACGCCAAAACCGTGGGAGTACACAGGACCTCATTTCTCCAACAAACACATTCTCTCTTTCTCCTTTTTTTTCCATCTCACACAATCCCACACAGCAGAAGACGATCTGCTGCAGATCAAACAAGATACTCGTCAACAACCTCATCCTCTCTGGTTCCAGCAAGCCCACCTCCTCTGATGTTACTTCAAAGTTTCCACAGTCACAGTGTTATCTCAGCGCGCTCGCCTCGTCTGTGATGTTAATCCCTCGAAAAGAAGCGTTGTGATCCAGCTCATCTCACCGATACGTTTGACATCCCGTCTGAGAGCCGTTGTAAGATCGGTGACAAAATAATTACAAATACTGAAGCCTCTCAATCCAGTCGCTTTGAGGCTTCATTAGGAAACCGTTTAGTCTGGAAATGAAGCAAAAATAATGCTGCTTTAAGACTCATTCATGTAATTATTGTTTTGTTTTGGGTGAAAGAGGATTGTAAGGGTGCTTGTTACATCGCCGACAGCAGCTGCAAAGTGTTAATCAGAGCTCAGTTCCACCAACAGCTGAGAGATAAACATAATTAGCATGCAAATGGATCTGGAAGAGGACACGTAGTTTTTTTTAGGGGAAGATTGTGTGTTTGCATCCCTCTGAGAACACGCCTGTGTTCATCTCTGCAGAGTTTCATAAATCAGATTTCTAATATCAGCACTTCATTGGTTGTGTGTTGCCATGAAGGGGTGATTAACGAGGACTCATGTCCTCCTGGTTACGCAGGGAGGTGGGCGTGATGATTAATAATGTTTCCATCTAATGTTGCACCGACTTGTATCATGTTGTCAGTCTGCGCACACAGACCTCATGGTGAGGTAACAGCATTAATCTCCACATCAGGTTTTAGCCTCCAGGCAGAAGCCGTCGCAAATCTTCAACACATCTTTCAGAGCTCTACACGAGGAGTGTGTTAATAGAGATGGGGGGAATCTGCCAGCAGATGTCAGGTCGGTGTCGGACTGAAGCCAGGCAGCTTCTGGCTGGCCCCTCATGTGCCCTCTGCTCCTTCTTATAATCCTATTCCAACATCACCGACATCACGACGTACAGGAAGACAGATGGAGGGTGTTATAAAGAAATCCTCTTTAATACTTGGATATTGTCTGCGGCCCTCGTCTCCACTTTATTTGCAGAGAATTAAGTCACAGCTGCAGGTGAAAAGCATCATGGGATAGAAACACAAAACCACACACAGATCTCAGACGACTCGCTCCATGTTCATAGTTCAAATGTTTACTATGAGTTATCTGTGTGAAAGGCCCTGAAGGCCAAAGAGAGACACGTATTCATCCAGCAGTGTGCTCTGATGCTCGGCCTCGACACCTCTGCCTTCTCCATTCACTCCTGCACGCATCCTGCTGCACCTTCTAAACAGGGTGGAAATGAGTGGATCGTACGTAGAACAATTCTCCCACATGCCGCTGATTATTAGAAAGAAGCGTGACGAGATTTTCACGGTCGACAGCGGCTGTTTCCTCAGTCAGCCGTCAGTCTGCAGAACAACGATACGCTTCGACTCCATTCAGTCAGGTTGTAAAACTTGAGTTTAGTCTTACCAGTCCACCTCCTCAGTGGTGATGGGCGGGCCGATTCGCTCCGCTGGTCGATGTATTGAAACCTTTCGAGCTTTGATACTTTGTGCAAAGTTTGGTGTCAGTGTCTCTGTGACTCTGTCAGTGCATGTACGCTCAACAGCTAGTGCTGCCCCCCCGCAGAACGTCTCTTTAGTGCAGTTACAGTCGTGTAGAAGTGTACAGTGAGCTTGTTCACAGTCAGCCTTCTGACTCCTGACAGCTTGTCCCAACACTCAGCAGCCATGGGCTCCTCTAAACAGCTGCCTGCGCTCTGAACACTCAAAGACCTGATGAAGACTAGAGGAAGATAGCAAAGTGTTTTCAGGGAGCTGTTTCCTCACTTGGTCATGTTGTTAAGAAATGGACGTTAACAGGAAGTGTGGAGGTCAAGCTGAAAACTGTGTGAGAGAGGAAGAGTGGTGGTGCACTGTTGTACTGTGCAGACACACCTGGACAGGTATGAGCTTCATGGAAGAATCATCAGAAGAAAATCTGTCCTGTGTCCTCACCACTACATTCACACTCACAGGTTTGTGAAGGGACATCGAGACACGCCTGATGCTTTATGGAAACATGTCCTGTGGACTGATGAAGGCAAAACAGAACCAAAGGTATGTGTGGAGAAAAAAGTCTTAAACACAGGGGTGGACGGATGAGACAGAGGGACACCTGTCCACCTGTTACAGACGGGGGTGGACAGGTGACAATGATCCATAACACACCTCCAAATCCACAATGGATGCCCTCAGGAGGAGCCAGCTGAAGGTTAGGCCACGCCCCTCACAATCTGTGGACAGAGCTCAAGAGCAGAGCATGAAGAAAGACCTGAGAGACTCTGAGCTGGAGAGGACACCTGTCCACCTGTTACAGACGGGGGTGGACAGGTGACAATGATCCATAACACACCTCCAAATCCACAATGGATGCCCTCAGGAGGAGCCAGCTGAAGGTTAGGCCACACCCCTCACAATCTGTGGACAGAGCTCGAAGAGCAGAGCATGAAGAAAGACCTGAGAGACTCTGAGCTGGAGACAAACAGGGGGCGCTGCTGAGCAAGTACCATGCAGGGGCCCAAACTTTGGCTTCAGGACCTTTTTATTTTTTGTTAATTTGAAACCGTAAAAGATGAAATTAAAAAGTCATCTGGCTTGAAATATTGAAGAAATGTTTCATCTTCAGAACATCAGATCATCTTCTACTTGCTTAACTATTCATGGTAAAATAAATTCTGACCAGGGGCCCAAACTTTTGCAGCCACTTCACATTAATAAAGCTCACGTTCATTTTAATGTGTTTCATCACCGCACACAGGCCATGTCCTCCGCAGCCTCGTGGTCCGATTTAAAGAGTCCTTGTTGGTTTACAGACACAGCACTGTGCAGATTTTAGAGGAAAGAGAAGACGACCTCTCTGTCATCTCACAAACCAGTACAACAACCAGTTTAACTCTGTCACCATTTATGCAGCGGCTCCTCAGGAACACCATCCTCCTCTACATCTGTGGCTTCTAGCTCCTCTGGCTGCAGCTCAGGATCGTATCAGCGTGAGTACGTGGGCCATGTGAGCCCAACAGATGTTGCAATCTGACCGCACTGATTTGGCGTTCTTCCTCGGCGAGCAGAGAGAACCCTTCAGTGGGTGCAGCTGCTCGGCTGTTTGAACTGGAGCCTGATTCATCTTGTTCACTCACAGGCAGCGTGAGAGGTATCGTGAGCACTGGGATGTTCGACACGCTGACCTGGTACATATCGGACACTTAAAAGTGTCGTTCAAAAAGATCAGTTTGTTCTGTTAAGGTTGAACTGATAGGACTCAAGAGCAGGACTCAACTCAGGTTCAGTTCACAACAAAAGTCTTTAATGAAAAAGGCTGGTTCGGTACACAGGAAGGCAGTCAGACAAGGCAGAGGTATCCAAAAAACGCTAAGGCAGAGGCAGGGTCCAAAAAACAGAACTAGATCATACACTCTTGAGACTCACACAGGGAAAAAGGCTGGGACGCTTACAGGGAACTGAAAAGACGAACTGGCAGAGACAAAGGGATGCACACAGACTAAATACACAAGGGAAGGTGGGTTAATGAGACACAGGTGACACTAATCAGGGCGGGGCAGGTAATCACACAAGGCGGGAAACACAGGAGGACAGGAGGTGAGGATCTGGAAAGACAGGAAAATACAAAAATAAAACAGGAAGTAATCAAAATGCACAAAGACAGAAAAACATAATACTCAGGGACTAGATGTTACATGTTCATTTTTGACCATCAGATCTGACTCACACCCATACTGGATGTCTCTGCACCTCGTGACCCAGTTTGGTGTCAATGCAACACAATAAGCAGCTGTTTCTTACCGAGACATCGCTGCTACGTAGAAACTCATCTACATAGGTACTGTAGGCACCTGGGAAAGTCGAGGATCACCAAAGTACACAGGATTTATCCTCTGCAGAACATCAACATTCGTTTAAAATTTCATGTCAATCCATCCAGTAGTTGCTGAGACTTTTCACTCAGAGTGTCTCATGTGGACCTCATGGTGGCGCTGTAGCGAGGTTCAGACAGAGGAGGCTCTGGAGTTTCTATCATGGCTGAAAATGTTGATTCATGCAGCGTTAAAGTTTCTCTAGTGAGGAGAGTGTCCAGGGAGGATAGTGCAGACACATTTACATCAAAGCTCAGACTTTACGCTTCAGTCAACCTGTACGTGTTTACAGCCAGAGAGGAAACCGGCGACGTGCAGACTCACTGCGTGGTCCAGCTCGGCTCTTCTCACCGCGACACGCTTTGAACCGTTGTGGGTCAGTTGTAGCAGAAGCTGTGGGTGGTGCCTGCTTTCACTGTTACACGTGGGTGGAGGTTTAAAGCGAGCTGAGCTGGTGCGAGAACGTGCGGTTAAAGTGTGGCACATATATCTGAAGATATATTTTCTTTCTGTTAAAAAAAAAAAATCCAAAATATCTCGACACGCTCAGCAGGCCAGCAGGCGGTGAAACAGGCTACGTCAACGGTGCGTCAAATACCAGAGGAGAGGCTTCTGAGCATGTGCAGTGAGCTTCTTTTCCTTTAGCAGTATTAACGAATCAAACAACAGTAGCTGATTATTACTAACATATTAAATACTGATTTATTCAACATTGTTCTCGTGCACGGCCCAAGGTTTTATGGAGAAACCAAAATGTGACTCGACCACAAAGTAACAGGCGTTTTCTGTGGAGCACATGCTCGTTACACAAAGCAACAATGGCCATGTGTGAACTGAAGATATGACGTCACTATTTCCCAAATGCTCCGTTTTATACGTTCACACTGATACTAAATAACCAGCGTTATGAAACGTCTGCACCACAGATGATTTCAGAATCTTTACTGACCTAAACCTCTGTAAAGATCTGTAGAGACGGGGTCGCAAACACTGCAGATCACTGGCTGTTTGGAGTGACTAGCGTGATACGAGACATCCTGAACAAACTGCCAACCTGCTGGAAAATGTTTTATTCACTCGACCTGAAATTTAAGAAATGGCAGCCTGAGAAACTACACCGTGCACTGCGTAGCCAACTCCAGTGTTAACACATAAATATATATGTGTAATAAGTTTTTCACACCAATCAAAATTTCAATGATTAAAATTTGCACATACACTAAATTAGATTTCAAAATCATGAAAATGCGCTGGGGGCGTGTCCACTGAAGGAGCTGAGCCAAAGAATGAGCTACTGTGAAACGACAGAGTCTTGTTAGCAGCTAACTCAGTGGCACAGTAACATACGCAACCCTCGAGCTGCAGAACGAGTCGCCACTCAGCTACAGAGTCTCGTTAGCAGCTAATTTGGCAGCACACGCACCCCGAGTCAAAGAACAAGTTGCTGTGCAGCTAGAGAGTCTCGTTAGCAGCTAACTCAAAAGCACAAAGCTCACACACACACCTTAAGCTGAAGAATGAGCCACCAAGCAGCTCCAGACTCTATTCGGCTGTTAACTCGGTAGTACAAAGCTCACACACACACCTGGAGCTGAGGAATGAGCCGGTCACGCACCTACAGAGTCTCATTAGCGGCTAACTTGCACACACGTCCTGAGTCAAAGAACAAGCCGCTGTGCAGCTATGGTTAGCAGCTAACAGCAGCTAGTAAACTTAGTAGTAACGTTCCTGTGTTTGGTTGCTGATGAAAGGATTCAGCGATGATGTCACAGCAGTTTCACGGGGCGTTGCTATGGCAATCGGCTGAGCATCCCTCCTACACTGTGGAGGTGCCGTCTGCAGTGGAAAAGGAAACAGAGGACGTGGTGCCAAAAGTAAGTGGAGTCAAGGGAAGCTGAACCGTGCGGCGGAAGTGACCGAGGCTAACGCGGGAAGCACCAGCGAGCGCTGGCTTCAAAACAAATGACACAGTTGTTTTCCTCCATATCACTCAGCGAGCAGCCGCGGGCCGACCAGCACTGTTTAATTACAGTCCAACAGACAGAGACAACGAGCAGGAATGAATGTGATCTGACAGAATGGATCTACCACCTCCTTCATTTACAGAGAGCGCTGAGCGGTGTCAGAGGCGGCCATCATCTCTCTGAGACAAACTCCTGACTGTGGACATACACGTTATGATCCTGTATGTCAGAGCATGATGATCACAGCTACTCTGTCACCACACGATGCAAATGTTTCCCTCTCAGGCTGTGAAGGTTATTAGTGGAAGAATTAAAACCTCTGATAAAAACATGCACACCAGCACAAAGACTATTTTGTCATGTCCTTCCCTTTAGGCCTAATTAAATGCATAACCTCCCACTTGTCAGTCGACATCAAAGTGGTGAGACACAAACTCAGTGTGATGCTGTTTTGGTTGTTGACCATCACTCATGGACGGACACAAAACTTACAACAACCATGTTACACCTTCAAACTCTCTGAAAACTTGACGACGTGTTGTTGGCTGCAGCGAATGACACTTTATATTACGGACTGTTTTATTGATTGATCACTGAGTCTAACTGGCCTCACAAATATCAGACATGTCTTCATCAAAGAGTGTAATGTCCACAGGGCATGAGAGGACATGTCCTCATGTCAAGCCCTTTTAACATTTAATCAGTGGTGATGATAGTAATCAAACCGACATCTCCATGATTCAATTTTGACCCTCATTCATTCATTTTCTGTCACTGCTCGTCCTGTTAGGGGGCACGAGGGGGGCAACTGGAGCCTGTCCCGGCTGACACTGGGTGAGAGGCAGGGTTCACCCTGGACAGGTCACCAGACTATCACAGGACTGACACATAGAGACAGACAACCATTCACACTCACATTCACACCTACGGACAATTTAGAGTCACCAATTAACCTGCATGTCTTTGGACTGTGGGAGGAAGCTGGAGCACCTGGAGGAAACCCACACTGACACAGGGAGAACATGTCAGAGCACCTGGAGGAAACCCACGCTGACACAGGGAGAACATGTCAGAGCACCTGGAGGAAACCCACGCTGACACAGGGAGAACATGTCAGAGCACCTGGAGGAAACCCACGCTGACACAGAGAGAACATGTCAGAGCACCTGGAGGAAACCCACGCTGACACAGGGAGAACATGTCAGAGCACCTGGAGGAAACCCACGCTGACACAGGGAGAACATGTCAGAGCACCTGGAGGAAACCCACGCTGACACAGGGAGAACATTTAACGATTTATCTTCATATTGCCAAGTCCTACCCCGACTAAGACTGTTCCTAGTGGACCAACAGTTGTCATCAGGGTCCATCAGTGGACTTCCATGTTTCACATGATACGTCATGTTTGTAGTCGACCAATGAAGATGAGTTTACATATCACCTTGGGTTCGTCCTTCACCTTCTCAAAATGATCCCACACTTTGGATTTCCTGCCCGACATGTTATTAACTAGCCTGTGGAATAACCGCAGGTACCAGCCCTGGAGATTAACCTGACTCCTGTCTGACTGCTGAGCGTGGACACTTCCTGTGTCTGTCCTTTTCTAAAATCTGAACTTCGTCCTCTTGCTGTGAAACCATCTTATTGTATAAAGAGGAGCTGATAAAAAAGTTAATGAGCTGATCTGAGCCAGCCTCAGTTATTACCATACGCTCAGAGTGTATGTTTAATGAGCAGCAGAGAGGTTACCAAACCATGTTTGTGGGGATTTATGCAGCCTGAAAGAAACCCTGCAGACACCACTGTGAGAAGTATTGTCACCTCCATATGTACATATATTTACTCCTCATCAGTATGTGTGAGACGGGCTGCCACAGCCAACAGGACTGACGAGCAACACTCTATTTTCAGAAGAAAATGTTGGAATTGCAAACAATGAATAATGAAACGTTTCTATGTTTCATACGTATCGTATCAACGTCTCTAAAGTGATGCAGTATCTGAGCTGACCGTCATCAGGAGGTGGAGGGGATGGTGGAAACGCGCCTGCTGAGCTGCAGACCACTGTTCAACAGTGTTCTTGTGAGTTTTTCTTGTGTTGCCAGTTGATTTTTGGGCACCAAATGTGGGCGTTTAGTTGCCACCCAGCCACTTCTTAAGTGTAAAGGGAGTTTGTTTTTACAGAGACATTGCTGCTGTTCTAGCCAGGATACTGCAATGAAAAGTGGTTGTGTTTAACCGGGACTGCTGCATTTCCAGCTGGGACTGTGTTACCAAAAGCAGGTATTTCAGGCCAAAGCATGATCTTTTCTGAACTATAACCAAGTGGTTTTGTGCTTTGACCTATCAACACGTTAAACACAGCAATGTTAAAACGTAAAGTTTCAGTGTGTCAGCAACATTACGTACCATCATCAGACGGAGACATGAGAGTTGAAGAGCTGCAAAAAGTAATTAATCAATTGAGAGAAAAAAGCAACTATTTTGAGAAACAAATGCTTCTTTTGGTGTCTTTTAAGTGCAGAGCAGTCACTAGATGTGATTTGCCTTTACGAAATCAAACTGAATGTATTCTGGTTTTGGACTGTTGGTCACACAAAACAAGACGTAAAGATTAGCCAACAGCTTTTTTTTCACTTCTTTCTGAGATTTTATACACAAAACAATGAATCAGTTAACATCAAAAATAATCAGCAGAATAATCAGTAATAGATGTAACTATAACTGCAGTGAAGGAAAGAAATTCATGTACACAAACAGAAAATATGAAGTTAGCCATATCTAAGGTACATTTCCCCCGACACTGGAGCAGGAGCCGCTTTGAGGTTTTGATTGTGGTGGAGAGATATGAGGACATGTAGCTGTGAGCTGGGACAGCATGAAATGAAAGCAGGGAACAATTTGAAAAGCTCGACCAGAGTGGGTCTGAGCATCAGGGATGAAAACGGCTGAAATGTTGTCATTTGTCGCCGTCACAGAGTGAAGCCCAGCAGGCGGATGACTCACACTGTCACTTTCTTCTTCACACTGTGCTGTTTGTGTTCGATGAAATAAAATCAAAGCAGTGTCCGGCTCCTGTCCTCTTTTATCCCCTTTCCCTTCACTTCTTCACAATCCGCGTTTCACTTCCTCTGCTGCTGATGGACACGTTTGTGTGATGTAAATGGAAGTCAGGACATTTTGGATTCAAAGAGGTTTTACTGTCATGTGCAATTCTGTCATCAACACGTCCATGAACGAGTGAATTTGGAAATATTACTTCAGCAGAAAGTTTCACATCAGCTGTCTTCGTTTTCTCCAAATTACCTCAACAGCACTCGTCTTTACTGAGCAGGCTACATGCTCGCTGTCATGTCCCCGGCGTGACGGTGCATGAGCCAAAAATGACGTCATTACATATTTCACATTAAACATGAAGGCTTTGCCAGCTCTCAGTCAGTCGTCAGCGTTAGCTGTGGCTAATGTGTGGTTAGGTTCAGGCACAAATACTACGTAGATATGGTCAGGGTTACGAGAAGATTGTGTTCTGGCCACAAACACCCACTGGGAACACAACAACTTGTCAGGGGAAAAGAAAGCTTTTTATGGCAATATCGCAAAACAATGACGGGTCGCTTAAAAACAACAGCGTTTGGTGCCATAACAGTCTTTGGAAAACAGTGAAGTTGCCGTGAAAAACACCAACGTTTGGTGACTAAAAGCTGCTTGTAAATAGCTACAGGTTGCTAAAACAAATCACATTTATTAGGCTCCCTAAAAAGCTTCTTGTAAAACAGTGACGGGTCACTAAAAACACACATTTGTTGCCCTGCAGATGCTGGAAACACAACAATGATTTGTTAAAAACAACCGTTTGGTGCCTAAAAAGTCATTAGAAAAACATGATGGGGGGGCGTCGGTAGCGCAGTGGATAGTGCCGGTGCCCCATATACAATGGAGATGCGTCGCCGCAGCGGTCGCAGGTTCGTCTCCAGCTTGCGACCATTTGCTGCATGTCACCCCCCGCTCTCTCTCTCTCCCATTTAACTCTATCCTGAACATTAAAGGCAAAAAATAATCTTTAAAAAAAAAGAAAAGAAGAAAAACATGATGGGTCACTAAATATCTGGAAGTGAAGTTGAATCACATTACTGTAACGTGTTACTGAGTACGTACAGAGCACAGATACACTGAAGGGCAACACGAGAAAAATGACACTAAAACAACTGCGTCTTTTTAATCTATTTTGTTTATGTTGTAATAAATTGAGACAAATAAATAAATAAATAAATATGATCTCCTCATCCAGCTGATGATCTCGTCTGCGTAACATACATTCATTAAAATGAAGCTGCGTTTATTGGATCTAGGTTTCCTGTGTGTATCCAAATTAAAAGCCTTCTCATTATCTCAGTCAGGTAAAATCATCACTCTGAACTGGAGGCAGTGGAAACCATCAGAGACACTCTCATTAAAACGACACCTGCTCACCACTTGGCGTGTGATGATCACTTGTTGGAAGGTGAGTAAACTGAAATGACGGCGGGCTCTAATTATAATTAGATGTCCACTCTCTGCAGACACATATTCAATTATGCACTTTATACAGATGAATGAGGATTTGTGGAGGACATCGACTTTAATTATGCAGAGCTGGATTTTATCTCCACACCTCAGAGCTGAGAGACGACAGAGTGGGCCTCCTGCAAGAACAGATGTTTATCCCAAAGTCTTCACTGCACAAACCTGCTGTTACGACTCGTTTGAACGTGATGAATGTCACGTGTTCGTGTCGCAGAGTGGACAAAGTCACCTGTACCAAAGAGAGAGAACTAAATGTGCTGCCAATAAGTTGGGCTGACCCAAAGCAGCTTCGATCACTGCTTTGGTAACTGATGCCCAAATCAGTGCTCCAATGCTGCGTTCTTCTAAACCATTATCCAAACTACAGACTCCGCCCACACTAGGGTTGCAGCGATATACTGGTTTTAAGGTACGCCGTGATATAAAGACTATTTAAGATATTCAAAAAGATATTTTAAAGAACAGCAACTGGTCGGAGCATCTCCCCTTTATTATTATTATTATTATTATTATTATTAGAACTGTTTTCTTATTTTCCTTTTACACAAACTGTTGTCCTTCAGTCAGCAGGACACCTGCATGTGAAGGCTCATCTCAGGTCTTAAGCTGTCCTCTCACAGGGCGTTAAATCTGCCCACAGTTCAGTCTGTCAGGTGTCTGCAGTATTTCTGACAGGTGTTATGACGGTGTTGGTCAGTCTGTCAATAAAATTATTTACGTCGATGATCAGGCTGAAAACTTTATCTGAGGACGTCAAACTTAAGTTTCCTTTAGGTAAATAATCCGCAGGTGGAAAAAAAGGTCATAAATTGCAAAGTATTTTATCACAACACTATCATATCATGACCTGAGTATCGTGGGTCCTCTGGTGATTCTCACACCTAGTAGATATGTTTATGCCCATACATTTAAAAAAAAGTAAAAGAAAAAGTAATGTCGTGAAGAAGAAGGTCGTTTGGGTCTGGATGACCCAGGGGTCTCCTGAAGCAGCATCTGTGGCGGCCGCTGAAGCAAAAACCCGGGTGTGGGAGGAGTACGGGAGGCTTTGGAGAAGGATTCTTGATCGGCCTCAAGGAAGTTCTGGCAGACCGCCTCAATAAGGGAAAGCAGTGCTTGTCTCAGGCTGTGCTCAGCAGGCAAAGCTTTCAACTCACTGGTCCAGCTGCGTCCCAACCCTCACCTATGGTCATGAGCTCTGGGTAGTGACTGAAAGAATGAGGTCACAGATACAAGCGTCTGAAATGAGTTTCCTCTGTAGGGTGTCTGGGCTCAGCCTTAGAGATAGGGGGAGGAGTCAGACATGTGGAGGGAGCTCGGAGTAGAGCCGCTGCTCCTTCATGTTGAGGTGGTTCAACATCTGATCAGGATCCTCCTGGAGGAGCTGGAAAGTGTCACGGGGGAGAGGGACGTCTGTGGTGCTTTGCTAGGCCTGCTGTAAGCGGATGAAAATCCAATTCATCATGTCTTATCTGAGACAAGAACATCTGTGACTGACAGTTTGAGCACCTGCGACAAGCTTAAAGATACGCGAGCAAGATGCTGAAAAAGCGTCTGGAATAGTTTCAAAATTTACAAAGATGACTTCCAGAAAGTCGAGCAAGCGCCAAAGGAAACCAGCAAACTAACAAGTCAGCCGTCTCACAGAGTATTCTTTGTCCTAGCTACTAGCAGCCTGCATGCTGACCACGTGGCTGATTGTCACCTTATTTTTGGTGCATCCATTAAACTGGTGTTTAAAAAACGTCCTCTCGTGTTACATCACTCCTCTTCAAAGCTTTAATCGTGGATACTCCTCACTGAAGCTCCGATGCCCCAAATCTGGTATTCAGCACAGCTTTATTAGGAACTTTGATGTTTGTACGAGTGGTTTTTACTCCAGGCTGAATACTTCTGAAGTGGAAAAAACAATTTCCCCTTCTGGAGATCCTGTGGGGTCACTATTTACAAGACCACAACTGTTTCCCATCCTGCCCCTGGAGGAAACGACTTCACCAAAGTCCCTTTAAGAAATACAACATTTTAACAATTCTTTACGTGTCCACAAAAACACATAACACCCGATCTGTCACTGAAATAAGTGCTCGTTAAACATCATCTCTTGTTCACTTCACAGCTCCACCAGTTTCTTGTCCTTTTCTTAAAAGAGAACAGAGACTTGTTCACGTTCTCGCTCCTCTCCGGAGTCCAATCTACGTCAACCATCTACCTGGTTCGCTGCTTCCTGTTTGGTGCTGGAGAGCGCACAGCCATTGGCTGCTGACAATCACTGAACTTTAAGACTAAAAACTTACAATGATATTAACCCTTACACCAAAGCATCGAGAGCACAGGAGCAAAACCTCATGGCTTTATTCCAACACTGGGAATCTGACAATAAAATCACGTGAAAATGCGTGTGTTGTAAGATCCACAAAACGTTCACCTCATTCTGTCGTCACACTTTGTTCATCTTCACCATGTTTCATTTGAACCTCTCTGACGGGTGTCTTCACCACAGCAGTCACAAGTCAGTGAACCTGTTGGTACGTCAGGAGCAGTTTCCCGTGTGAAAACTCCTTCAGCTCGTTTATCAGCTGCCGTTGTGGTTTTATGCAGAAGCAAATAAAGCAGCCAGCAAAGACAAATAGTCGGATTACAAAGAGAATCCAGATTAGACTCTCTGTTTCTGAGAACCAAAGCATACTTGCTGTGGATTGTACAGCTCAACACAAAGACATTAACCAACCCAACAGTGACAGGATCTCCCGACGAGTAGTGTGTGTGTGTGTGTCTGCAGCCTGAAATCTCTCTTTTTCCTCCACAGCTGTTGCAAACACATCAGTGAGCCAAACTGTTGCACCGAGCGACATGTGTTTCATGAACACAACAGGGGTGGAGGGAAAGATCAGTTCGCTTCAGTATGGTGATATTAGATTTTGTGTTTTTTAAGATTTCAAACTTTAAGTCAAGTATTTTTAAGATTGAGGTTTCAAGTTGGAAAAACAAAACTATGTCAAATCTGAAACATTAATTCAAAGTCACGGTTGAATTGTTGATCTCATTATTTTAATCCTGAACATTTTATCATGTCTAATTTTTATGTTTTTGTGTGTGTGGCAGAAATGAGGCTTCCACAGCAACACGTGGGGAGTCAGGCAGTAACCTGCTTCATGGGTTGGCGAGCTGATGATGAGAAGTGATTGTCGGAGGCGGCAACGGCGCCCGGCGGCCTCGCTTCACTCAGTCTGTCTGTCCTGTGACATTAAGTGCTGCATGAGAGCCCCATTGAATTTGAATGACTCAAACAAAAACCATTCTCTCAGAGCGCAGTTTGATTTACCGCTGTGTGTCACTGTGCTGCCTTTGGTATTAGACTCATTCATTTGTCTGCTCTTTAATATAACAGGCCTGAAAACTGAGATCCAACCTGAGTGTTTACGGCAGGTCGCTGATTCTTAACCATCAGTATGTTCACGCTTTACGTGCGAAGACTGAGCAGATATAAATCAGTGGGAGGTCATCAGTTTATCGTTTCATCTACCTTTATGTCCAGTGATTCTTGTTTCCAGTTAATTTGCTCTATTATACAACATTTAAAAGACAAACAATTTAGTAGATTAATAAGGAAAATAATCTGCAGACTGATCAATCGTGAAAATAGTTGGAGCTCCTTGGATCCACACGTTTACATTTAAGGTGCTTGTTAAATTAAATAAAACACTTGTCAGAGCACCTGGAGGAAACCCACGCTGACACAGGGAGAACATGTCAGAGCACCTGGAGGAAACCCACGCTGACACAGGGAGAACATGTCAGAGCACCTGGAGGAAACCCACGCTGACACAGGGAGAACATGTGGGAGCACCTGGAGGAAACCCACGCTGACACAGGGAGAACATGTCAGAGCACCTGGAGGAAACCCACACTGACACAGGGAGAACATGTGGGAGCACCTGGAGGAAACCCACGCTGACACAGGGAGAACATGTCAGAGCACCTGGAGGAAACCCACGCTGACACAGGGAGAACATGTCAGAGCATCTGGAGGAACGTTAAAACTTTATGTGTCAACAGCACTGTGGTTCAGGTGTCGGTGCGTAAAAGATCAGGTTGTAGCTTACAATACTTGGTTTTTATCCCGTCAGGAAACGCAGCGACGTCTCGTAAGAACAGCAGCTTTTTGTGGGACTATCGTGTCTGGAAAATCTGTGAAGGGTCCCAAAAATCACCCACATTTAGTGTCTGAAAAAACAGTGATGTCTCATTAAACTCAGCAGCTTTTTGTGGCGTTGTCAGGTTGGTGTTACAGAGCACATTTCCCTGCAGACTATTTCTGAACAGGCTGCTCTCAATCAAGCCAATAAGATGGTCAATGACTCGTCTCATGTTCTGCACACAGAATGCGCTGCTGAGCACCTCACTACAAAACTTCATTCATACTTATGTCTTTTAAGCTTTTAAATAATGGTAAAGGTAAAGCCAGAGTGGAGACTGGACCATGATGATTTGAGGATCTGCATTTGTGTTCAGGTGTTTTATCTGCTGGTGAAACACAGCACCCACATTTGGTGCCGAAAACCAGCTGGAAACACAGAAATAAAACAACTGGTTTTGTTGTTTGCTGGTGTTGAACAGTGGTCTGCAGCTCGGCAGGCATGTCTCCTCCCCCTCCTGATGACAGTCAGCTCAGATACTACATCAGCTTAGACACGTATGAAGTGTACAAAGGTAACATATTCATGGTTTACAGAAAACATACAAGCTCCACGAGACTGTGCTGAATGCCTCAACACGTTTTCTACCAGCACCTGAACGCAACATGCATTTGTGGATCTGATGATGTAAAAAAAGTTTTAAAAATTGTTACACTCGTTAACCTGTAAACAAAATGCAGCCACATTCACACTGACATTTCTGAATAGTCTGAACAGTCACCAGAAGAAAACGCTGACATGCCACATTTCTGCGTTTTATATACGCATCATATTAACATCTGTGAGTGACGGACCAAACACAGGTTGTTTTTTGTGGGTGACATGTTTCCAGCTGCAGGTTGTTAACAGCTCACACATCAGCCCTTCACCTCCCTGCACTGCACTCTCCTACAGCACTCCCAAACTTACACCAAGTGATGACGTGAGAGACACTGAATATTTACAGAATCATTTCTACCCAGTTTAGATACAGATGCACCCACTGGAGCTGGGGCACAAACTGGGAGTGGACAATTTGGCAGAGAAGACATTGGTTGGTGGGCAGTGTACAGTTATAATACATCAGGACATCCTCTGAGCCATGTGCACACAGAGCCTGCAGTATTAACACCATGTCACTGGGAAATGTCCAAACTTTGCTTTTGACCTTGAAAAATAAAGTTGCACTAAACCCATGAAGGATTAATCACTGAGCTGTGATGCAGAGGACCAGTGAGACACTTCACTGCTGCAGTGTCTCCATGCTGGAGTCACACTGACCGGAGCAGGACAATTAACTTTAGAAGTGACTTGATCGATTTCAGCTCACACCATCATCATCATCATCATCATCACCATCAGTGTGACTGGTGTCAGTGTGCGGATCGGTGCAGTCTCACCTCTCCCAAACAGCGATGTGAAAGTTTGATGTGGAGGCAGAAGCAGCAGCTGTCTCACATCTGTCTGTCCTCTGGCTGCAGACACACAGACAAAGTCATCGATCAGGAAGCTTCGTCCTCTCACCGCCCAGTCACCCCAGTCACCCCAGTCACGACCAATTAAACTACAATTAACCAATTAAATCCGCCCAGGCTGCAGCTCCATCTCCTCCTGCTGCTGCATGTTGTGCAGCTGGCTGTCAGGCGGGAGGAGCATGTGAGGAGCAGTGACCTCTCCTCCTCTGACTGACCAGCTGGAGCCAAACGGAGCAAACTGCGCGCGGAGAAACGCGCCGCTGTGGGCTCAGACCCGCCGCGTGTCGGTACCGTGACAATCAGCTCCGTGTCGCCGCACCAACAACCAACACTCTCACCCAACAACTGCGCCCAGAAAACACGGCGGCGGCGGCTCGGAGGAAGAGGAGCTGCACTCACCTGTCCGGCTGTCGGTGCTCTGTCTGCGGCCACAGACGGTGCTGTGTCTGCTGACGGTGCTCACCGCTCTGCACGGAGAGGCGTGTGTGTGTGTGTGTGTGTGTGTGTGTGTGAGAGAGAGAGAGAGAGAGAGAGAGAGAGAGAGAGAGAGCTGGTCTAGCAGCAGCAGAGGCGTTTTCATGTCACAGCTCTGTTCAGTCTTTATCATTGAAAAATGTTCCTTCCTGTGGGATCAGGTCTGCAGACTGCATGATGCGGGCTGCAGGACCGGAGCCACGTTTGTTTGTTTCCATCACCGCTCAGCTTTGCCGCTATGGCTGTAGTCAACCAAAGAAAATCTTTCACACATAATCTTCAACTAATCGATTAGTCGTGGGGAAAAAAAGTCTGCACGTTATTTTTACCTGTGAGGTGGTGTGTCTGTGTCGCTCTGCAGTTACACCTCCAAAACACTAGTCGGCGGTGTTAAGTGCTGTAAAGTTTAGTTCAAATCAAACTTTATTTATACAGTTGATTCAAAACACACATTAAACACACAGTAAACACACATTAAACACACAGTAAACACACAGTAAACACACACCCATTCCCGGAACCCATCGGCTGTATTCGGCGTCTGACTTCTGGTAGACGGTGAATACAGCTGATGGGGGCAGACTCCTGACGTTTTGGCATTCTGGTTTGGAGGCGAATTTCCGTTTCCGTCTTCCATTTCATCCCCCCGCTCACATAAGTAGCCTGAATATGCTGAACCATTGCGATGGTTTGCAGTGACGCCAATGATGTTCTGCCTCGTTAGTTCACCGCACGGAGCGTTTAACCTGGCAACAACTGCAGCCAGCTCAAACGTGATTGGTCAATATCACGCAGACTACAGACAGCCTACAAACCAGGGCTCTTCCGCTCTTCTTCCGGAGGCAAGATCTCCAGGGTTTGCCTTCACTGAATGTAGAGTCTGTATATAGAGACTAACATTAGCCTAGCGTCTAGCGATCTTTTCCTCTTCTCATATAAAACCAGGGACAACAGCAACATGTAACAAAGGTAACGGCACATAATTTGGCTCCATTACAGCTCACAACATTCACCGACAAAACAACTGTCTGATACTAAACACGTTTTCTAAGCAAATACAACATGCTAACGATATTAGCGCCAGCCTACGGTATTTTACATGGTATACATTAGCCTAGTGACGAGCTGAGATTTCCTCTGCTCATATGAAGCCAGGATAAATCCTGAAGTACAAATCCCTGAAGGATAAATCACACACAAGACTTAAAATGCTATTTTAGTGGAGGCTTTATTGTCTTCATAATTTATTGTTTCTTTTCTGTGAAATTAAAGTAAATACAAGCTTCGTTTCCACTGAGGGAAATGGTGTCAGCTTACAGAGACAGACAGGAGGTCTGCGTCACCACAACACTGAGCGTGAGGGTGGGCGAGTTCAACTTTCTGTCAACAACGGGGGTGTTTTCAAAACACCCCCGTTGTTGACAGGTAACTTAGCCTGTCCCCACATCGCAGGAAATAATGGCTTAATCCTGGAAAGCTGTTGATGTAGCACTTTTCTCCTTATGAAAGTGACACAGCGATTATTCCACTAGTCTATTATTTGGTCGAACGAGAGCATAGTGACCAAATAATCAACTAGTCGACCAGGAGACTAGAGTAGTTGTCACATGGTACAAAGCTAAACCAGTGGTTCCCAACTAGTCCAGATTTCTCCTCAGTCATCAGTTCAAGGTCCCACAGATTAATACATTCAGCGTCGTACACAAGTATAACGCTATAAGTCCCACCGTAGGAGGACCGCTCCAAGGAAACTAGGGCTGCAACGATTACTCGGCTTATCATAGAAAAGTACTATAAAAGTGCCCAAAATACTCTTATTGCAGCTTCTTACGTTCAAATATCGGCAGCTTCACACACTCTCCCATAACGTGAGTACGAAACAAGACATTAGATGACATCATTTTGGGCTTTGGGAGAGACAGACGACATTTTTCAACATTTCAACACATTTTTGGATAAAATGATGAGTCGACTAATCGAAGAAATAATCGACAGATTAGTCGACAATGAAAATAATTGTTAGTTGCAGCTGTAAAGGAGACGTGTTCTTTGTTCAGATGATCAAACAGACGATGGAGCATCAATACTTGTTTCTGAAAAGTTTTCTATTTCACTTTAAAGTGTTGATTAAAAACGTCTCCGTCTGTTGATACTTTGACTTGGATTACTGCTAAAATGAACAATCCAAAGGAACAAGACCTCCCGTCTGGAGGACAGGGACACGAAACCTCCGGGGAAAAATCTGACAGGCGTCCTGACTCTGAGCTCCTTAACAGCCTCCATCAAACGGGTCGGAGCCGTGGTCCCTGTCCTCCAGACAGACTTGTCCCTCCGGAACATTGATTCTAACATTAACCCTCGACAAAGTATCAACAGACTGTAACGTTTTTAATCAACATTTTAAAGTGGAAATAAACAACTTGTCAGCTAACCCAGCTAGCTGTGCTAGCATGGTAACACTCCTGATTGTGGAAATCAACACGCAGTCAAAGTTTCTTGTCGTTGAGGAAGTTGTACTTTGAGTGTTTTCGTGTCACTTCCTGCTCCGCCACATTTCTGAGGGAAATATGTTGGAAAGATTTGTTTCTCCACCTGCTCCTTTCCTTCTCTTTAGTTTCCTCTCCGTTCTTTTCCTTCCTCCTCCACCCATCTCCGTCACTGTGACCGTAGCTAATAAATGAAGGGACGTTGGTTCTCATTTCCTGTCGTGTCCCACCTGAGTCACTCCTCCGGGCTGCAGCTGCTCTGAATCAAACTAATGAAACACAAATAAAAACCTCAGTGGAGGTGACGCATCTGACAGACGGTGGTGGCGGAACATGGTTCATGTCTTCACCTCTCGGGTCCATGTCATTAGTCCGACATCCCGTTATTCTGATGTGTGATTATACTAAGCTATACTGTATTTGTGTACCATAGAGGATCAGCAACGCAACAAAGGTAGGCTATTGGTCGAGATACAAATGTCATAGAGAGGAGAGAGTGAAACACCATAACCGGAGGCGGAGCAGGCTCAGGGTTTATGTGTTTGTCACTTTCTTTTTCATTTTAACCCACACCATGATCTTTTCCTGACCCTAACCAAGTGGTTTTTGTGCCTAAACCTAACCAGACCTTAACCACAGGGCATCATGATGATTTCGGAACAACAGGACTTCGGAACAATGGGTTTAATATGGTCGGAACAATGGGCAGATCCCCACCTCTCAGCCTCTGCAGGGTGACTTATCATGAAACCCGTCTGTGTGAGGACGCCTCTCGTTATCGTCCTCAAAGCTAACGCAGCCGTGCAGACGTTCCAATCAGCCTCACAGACGAGGTGGAGCAGCTGCATCAGAAGCTCTCTGGCTGCCAAATAATAGCAGAGGATTGCACCGCCACGCTGCTTGTGGCTGACTCAGAGCAATTTGCTGCGATAATGAGTTTGGAGCTCTGTGTGCAGAGAGAGAGGAGGAAGATGTGTGAGAGGCAGGAGGACAGTGTTTGTCCTCTTCTGTACAGTAATGAAAGGCAATTTGTGACATGACTTTGGGAATCTGAACATCGATAGGTGTGTGAGCCTCGAGCCAGACACGAGGACAGATGAGAAGTGCACTTCAACACACACAGTCCAGTCTGGAGATAATAACTGCTGCTCCTCTTTCCTGTTGTCTACAGCTGCCTTCCTCTGAGGCTTTCTGGTGTGCACCTGTAGATGTCACATGATGTCCGACAGGTGGAGTCATCGAGACCAAACACAGCATCAACCAGCACATCTCCAGTCCCAGTGAAGTGGAGCTACAGTTCCAGCTGGACGAGGACATCTAACTGGCCTACTGTCCTTGTCCCAGTATACAAGCACGGGAGGGGAATCCATTTATTGAGCCAAGTATGTGCGACTCCTCTACGATAGGTGGAGATATGCCCCCTTTCAGCTTGTTAGTATTGGACCTTTTTCCTGTTGACCTATTACGTCACAGACCAAACAATGGACAAACAAGTTAGCTACGGTTAGCTAGCAGCTAACTGCTACCATGGTGGACAACTTTACAGCTCTGTACATTTGGTCCGTCCAAAAAGTCACGGCTCTGGATGTAGATTTCTCCATGTTGTTACCGGCTTCTTCTTCTCTTACACATTTAATGCTATTGGACTTCCGGGTCAAAGCCTGGGGCGGAAACTGTGGAGCGTGCTCAGAGCGCCTCGGCCAGTTTGGGTCTGATTGACTGTATACATACAGGAGTCACATGACCTGGGTGTGTTAGTCCGACTGTGACACATTCACTGCAGGACCATTTCACTCACACTGACATGTTTACAGGGATTTATATAAATCTGTTTCCTCTGTCGTCATGGAGGGTGTGGGATACACAACTTATAAGATGATGAGAGAGCTAAAGTGGAGGAGGCGTTGGGACAGACAAACACGGTTGCGCTCACTGAGACTGATGGACTTCTCTCAGTGATCACAGTGATCTCGGGGTCACTGGAGTTGTGTTGCTACCTCCTCTCCCCTTGGATCTCTGCAAGTGATGTGAGGACTCTAAAACTTCACCTGAGCCTCCCTCGGCATATGGGTGAGTAGATAATGGCTGAATTTTCATTTTTGGGCGCACTATCCCTTTAATGCAGGTATCCAGACAGTGGGACACTGAACATATAGTGAGCACACTGACCACTGACAGTGAATGCAGCATGACTTCAGCTCCTGTTTGAGCATCACATGTGGCGTCCAACAGTTTCTCTTCAGCACAGTCAGCTGACAGAGTGAGCTTGTTGGCTCTCAGCACGTGTTTTGAGTGGTCAGCACGTCTGAGGTGATTCTGGACAGTGTGTGTCGTTGTTTTGAATCATTGCAATAATAAAATACACATATATTTGCATATTTTTCCACTCCCATGTTGTGTTTGAACCTTGAGAAATATCCCTTTAAGCTTCATGTAGAACAGATAAAACACGAGTGATTAATTGCGAGTTAACTATTTGAATCCATCGACAACCCTAAAATTTACACAAAATGACAAGATTGACAAAGTGCACAAGAGTTACATGAATAATATGACATTTAACCTCATCCCATTACGTAGATGAAGATTTGATAAAGACAGACAGACTGCAGGTCCTACGTCTGTCCCTCTACACTGTGGGATGGAAAGAGGGACTGACAGGGACCTCCATCTCTCCCTATGGATCCAAATTACCTGTGGAGGGAGATTTAGGTTGATATTTATATCACAGAAAAAGACTCAAATCCTGTTTCACGAAGTCCAGAGATGCTCCTAATAAAACCAGAGTAATTCAGTTCAGTGTGCCGTGGTTTATGTTGATGATTTTACATAATCTACCTTTCCTTCACAGAGATAATCCTAAACTAATAAAATAATAAAAAATAATAAAATAATAGTTTCAACTGAACACTGGTGACTGTGCGTCTGTGGGTGAAACGACACCGAGTCTGAGGAGAAGCGCTCCAGTCTCCCTCATGGAAGCTGGACATATAGGGCACTCGACTGGGACGTGAATCCTGAAGAGAATTTCTGGAGATGGAGACATGTTGAGTCTCAGACATGAAGACTGAAACAGGAGGAGATAAAAGTCAGACTCGTGTGAGTGGAGGTCTCAGATCTTCTTTGATATCAGTCGTCCCTGCTGTGCTCTTCAAAACTGCTTCAGCACAGAGAGTGCGAAGAGAAGAGATGAAATTCATTTCACATTCACACTGGCCTGCTCTCCCTCTCGCCCCTCGAGCCCTTCATCGTGCTGTAGTGATGATCTCCTCAGAGACGGTGTGACCGAGGCCTTGAGCAGCTTTTGTGTCGTGTGATCAGTGACAGTTTGACTGCTGTGTGTGTGTGTGTGTGTGTGTGTGTGTGTGTTCGCACATCATCCTGAGACGTCCACTGGGACTTAATGAAAACAAACTGAGCGTCAAAGACACATCTCAGTAATGATGGACATCTCTGCAGCTAATAAAAGATGATTTCTAATTAAGCTGAGGGTGCAGGAGCTTCCTGGCCTGCACGCTGTTTGGATCCTCAGAGGTGCTGGAACAATATTAACTGGGCTGCGGCACTCACTGGAGACGTGAGAATGAATTAGGCTCTGGGTTGAAAGGCTCCCGAGCGCCTTCAAACACAGAGTGATTGCAGCTCATTGGTGGCCTGGCGCTGTGCAGCACGTTTCCTGATCCAGGACCATCACAGTCCTGTGGAGCTGTGTGTGGGAGCCCACTCTGTGTCTGGCACTCAGAGCTCATGAATTTTAAAAAGTTAACACTGCACTGATTGCAGCACACGGAGCGCCGGGGTAAACGCTGTGCCACAGATCAATCCGCCTCTGGCTTGATTGTGCAAATACGATTGTTAGTGTGTGTTGGTGTGTGTTGGTGTGTGTTGGTGGGGGGAGGCAGCGTTGGTTTTGACTGAATAAAGAATTCACTATTTTATTTCCATGGCTGCAGAAAGTTGAACGTGAGCTACTCTCTCTCAAAGCCAGAGACTGAAGGCCCTAATCCCACTCCTTATTTTTACCCCTACTCTTTGTGTCTCTTTGTGTTCAGACGCCCTTCTGCAGTGTTTAGCTTTGAAATGTGGGCAGTTTTTGAGCTGCTGCTTTTTTGCAGCAGCAGCTTTTTAGCCCCAAATGTGGTTGTTCTTTAGCAACCTGTTGCTGTTTCACCTGCAGGTTTAAGCTCTGAAACGTGGGTGTTTTAAAGTGAGCAGTCGCTGTTTTTCCTGCAACGTTTTGCCCCCAAATACAACCTGATGTCACAGAAATACGTGAAATGACCACGACCTCTTAACACCGCATTCCGTGGTGGCAGCACGTAATGGGTTGAAACTACGTGCTGCCACCACGGAAACAATGCCAATTTAAAGTCAGTTAGGATCCTCTCCCGTGGTGGACACACGGATTCCCTGATTCAATCACGTCACGTCAACCTCGTTTTCCTCAATGATATCTTTAACATTCCTGTATACACACAAAAACGCAGAAGTGTCCTTGATAACTCAACAGTATGACAGGTTAATGTCAAGGCCATAAAATAAAATAAATGTATTTTGCCAGCTTTTGATAGCGTAGAGCTTTAAGAGCATTGTGCTGTGGGCGGATGGGGCGCGTTCCACTACTGTTTTGTAGCTGCTGTCCGCCGTCTGTGGGCTTCATTCCATTTCAGATTGCCGTCTGTCTGCCGTAACTGAATCCAAACGCCACTAATAAATAAATAAATAAGAAGATAAAAATAAGGCTGAGCACGGAAGAACCAGAGAGGAAACACCATCACATGGAGCCGTCTGCCCCTGGCAACCCGGCCACCCTCCACTCCACCAGGGGAGAGCGGACCCCAAGCCAGCGCCACAGAACCAGCGGCTGCCCCTCATTTTATACACGGGGCCTTCAAAGTGCTCTCTGAAACTACACCTGGCATGGCTTGGTGGAACTAGTAAACACACTGCACCTAGATGAACTATGTTAAGAAAAAGTAAGGATGATGGTTAATTTCAGATCATTTAGCTAGTACTGCAGAAACGGCATTTTTGGGACTGAATATTTGAATATATCAAATATCTAGTATCATGTTATTATTATTATTATTATTGGTGGTAAATTATAACAGAGGAATATATTTGTCATTTAATATCAAGAACACTTTGGTGTTTTTGTGTGTATACAGGACGTTGTTGAATCAGGGAATCTGTGTGTCCACCACGACAATGGATCCTAAGTGACTTTACATTGGCATTGTTTCCGTGGTGGCAGCACGTAATTTCAACCCATTACGTGCTGCCACCACGGAATGCGGTGTTAAGAGGTCGTGGTCATTTCACGTATTTCTGTGAGATCAGGTTGCCCAAACATCAGGTGATGGGGTTTGGAGACTTTCTTGAGCCCTTTTATTCTAAAATATTTTCCTCCTGCACTTTTTAAAGAGTTGCTCAGATTTACAAATTACATCCTTATCACGTAGATGATGAGCTCTCTTTCCACAGATCGGTGGTCAGTCTGCAGTCTTGGCACGATAACAACACTCTTCAGCTCAACACATCTTGGAGGATTGAATTTAACAAGAGCTCTCACATCCGTCTCCCCTGAGCAATCAGCGGTGCTTCTGGAAACCATCTGCAAAAACATCTCCAGTGTAATGAAGAAAGTATCTCATCATGTCACACGCAGTCCTGGAAGTGAAAGCTTTCACACGTCTGTGCTTTCATTCATCTCCTCTCAGACAAACATGTGACGGGCTGAGAGGACGTGTTTGTTAACCAGCTGCTCTCTAACAAAGAGCTGCGGCGAGCTGAGGGGAGCCCGCTGCTGCCAGCCCCGTCCGTCCACACGGATACCTGTTTGACCTTCTGCCCCAACGCATCAGCACATCTCTGCAAAGGTTCAGTCCTGACGTCACCCTCTGAGACCTGCCACGCACACAAAGCCGTCACGTAGACTCTGACATTTACTTTAGTAAAAGCACCGGTGAGGGCGTCTCCTTATTTCATGTCCTAAACTGTGGAGCTCACTGCCTCTGGGTATTTTATATTTTTAAAGTTTAACCTGGATCACGATCATCCAGATCTGGAAATCACATGTTCTGTTTCTTTTGTGCTGGTTCTCCAAAGCATCACGCAGGCCAACCGCCTGGGGGAGGGGGGGCCAAAGGGTGCCATCTGATGATTCATTTCTCGTTTTTGTTTTGAAAAAAGTTCTGTGTTCAGACCTTCAAACATTTTGATAACAATCGCCGTGTACACGGATCTGCAAAAATGACCATAAATGCTGCAGTGTACATGCCAGGCCTGTAGGTGGCAGTGTGATGTTGTAATGAAACAACACGCACCTATGCACATGCGCTTCCTTCTACAGAGCAGTGATGTATAAACAAACAAAACGGCAACCGCACAAAGCTTTGTGTGGACGGACGACGAGGTGGAGCTGCTACAGTAATCTACATGTTGATAAATCCAACAGGCTGAGCAGCACAAGCAGAGCGCGGAAGGCCGCCATTGTTGTTGTGATGGTCGACTTGTGGGCGTGCCTAGTGACTGGAAGCATAATGAGCATGTGCGGAAAGTCTCAGGTTGGCATGACAACGGAGACGCTGCTGTTTCCAAAAAATTTGCACTCTGGAACCTGTTTTCAGGCCCCAGAACGCCGCCGTCGTGTAGACGATCGGCCAAAACACAACTAAAGTTTACTGTTGAAATCCTTGATGTATAAACAGGACCTTAGCTAATAAACAGTGACGCACCGATATGGATTTTTTCTAACTGATATGATAACGATAACTTCAGGTTGGTATTTTAAACAGAAGCGTATCACCTGTAGTTTGTGTTCAGGCTGAGATGATGTGACATGACGCCCCCATGTGACCGGCCACTACAGACAAACATCGTAAATATGTTTTAATCAGTATTAAATGTGATGCTGACGGTGAGACAGAGGATGATGATGATGAAGCCCAGTGTTACTGTGGAGTCTCTACTGACGGAGACAAACACTGACAGCTGATGAACATCAACATCTGCTGGATCACATGTTGATATCGTCACGCCCAGGTGCTGTCTCACCATCCCACCACAGACGAGCCGACAGCTACTGTTGATCCACTCACACATAAACACTCACACACACACACACCTGCAGCAGGAGAGACTGTCAGTGTCTGAGGGAAGGCTCGACCTGCTCCACACGAGGTCTCCAGGTAACAATGCAGATAGCATCACGCGGTGAGCGGTTGGATGTTAGCTGCTGCTCCTTCAGCGCTGTGTCTAACATGTTCAACAGGACGTTTGTTGATCTGGTGACGTGTCGGGCGGTCGGAGATCAGATCCTGTGCTGGTGTTGGACTGGTGTGAGACCGGGTTGAAAACACCAGCAGCTAGCTTGGTTTAAAAAGCTCTCAAGCCAATTACGTAATTCACGTGTTAAACCTGGCTTTAACAAACAGCTTGTGGTGAGTTACATGCTGGAACTACTTGTTGTTGAACAAGCGGCGGTGCAGTGAGGAGGAATACAACGGGGTATCTGTCAGCTCAGTATTTCACTGCCAGAATTCCTCCCCAGGGCGATAAATGTTTGAACACAATACTCTGAAATAGAGCGAGCGTCAGTTTCACGAGAGTCAGCTGAGACAAGACGGAGCCGTGTGTGATATGAGCGGCTGGCGAGAGCCTTTGGGTGTCAGCGTGGAGCAGATCAATGAGCTGAGAACAGCAGAGGCGGCTGTAAACTCTCAGTGGAGTCAGCTCCAACATCAATCCTTTATGGAGCCGTCTTCATTCAGCGTTCAGGAAAAATAGCACCAACTGAAGTTTAATGTGAGCTGTGGAGAAGTTGGACACATCGTTTGACCCTCGCCAACAGTCAGATGGTTAATGGACTTCATTTACACAACACGTTTAAAGTTAACCTCTCATTCACCCGTTCATATTCCCACACTGATTCAAGGACACATCAACATGCAGAGAGGAGGAGGTGTGTGAGATCATATGTTTTAGAGACAGTGGACGACAACAACTCTTCAAATACTGCCGTTTGTCGGTGGACGTTGGCATCAGACACCGAAGCAAAGAGGTACCTTTTGATGGTGCTTTAATACACACCGGGCACATCAGTTTTATTAGCAGCGGGCAACAACCCAACTCATCAAATACCGCCATTTGTGGTGACCTGTCCAGGGCGAACCCTCACCCAATGACAACTGGGATAGGCTCCACCCCCCTACGACCCCTAACAGGATAAGCAGCGCCAGAAATGGATGAATCTGTTGTGAGTATTCCACATCGACACGCTGACGTTCTGACATTGAATTTTGATCACCTGACGTCACATCCTAAATTCCACCAAATGTCAATGCTGAAAGGTGTCTGTTTCTCCTCCATTTCAGGAGGAGAAACAAACCTTCTTTTTCACACTCTGAAAGACTCAGATATCAACAGATTCAACACCAGAAGACCTTTTTTAAAATTCTGTTGTTAATTACAATATTATTAATGCAACGAGGCGAACGACAAGCGGCTCCAGCTGTTCTGTGTTCTGACACAATCAACAACATGTTAGTTATTCACAGTCTGCACGGCTGCATGAGAACAAGAGTATTTTGTGCACCAAGACGTTGTCACTGAAGAGTTCTTAACAACAGTGGAGGAAGGACATCGACCAGGCTGCAGAAACACACGCAGAACTCCTTCAGATGAATTAAGGGTCGGGGATAAGTCTCCATATATTAAATTAATTCTCGGAGCGGTGATGTGGTTGTCATGACGATGGCAGGGCCCCCCTCGCTCTCTAACACATTCAGTTCTTATTAATAGAGCTAATGAGAGTAATCATGCAATATGGCTGCTAATGAATTATCAAGCTCTCTGTAATTATTTGCAGTAACCGTCCGCCCACTACGCTCACCTCAGCACACACACCGGTTTCATCTTTCCCTCCTCTTTCTTCCTGTTGAATGTTTCTCCTCCTCTTCGTCCTTGTCACAGATGAATTAACGCCGGCTCTGATGTACGAATTCTGTATGTTTTTAATGTTCAGATGTTGCTGTTTGCTTCTTAAAGCTACACGCCCTGACGTCCACAAACTTCAGGATAAACGCTGCTGCACCGCCGTGTTTCTTTGGATCAAACCTCTCCAGCTTAATTCCTCCGTCTGGGTGGAAAACCAATCACTTTTCTTACGTGGTCTAACGCAGGCATCCGCACTCTCTCTCTCACGTTGTTAATGATGGAGGTTTGAGATCATTCAAGGATCCTAAAAGCACATATAACATACCTGGAACATCTTTTTATTTTTATTCACAATTGAGATCTGCTTTCGAAGTTACAGAGTTCCAGTACTGCTCTTCCTGTGCACCCGCTTCTTAAGCTTCTATGGACTGAACCCAAATCTGTGTTTTGTATAAAGTTACAGAAAGCTAACAGTCCTATAACGGGTGCGACCAGCGTCTGGAATGTTGAAGTTCTTCATTCGAAGAGAGGATGGGAAACCATCAGTTTCATCAAATGATTAAACACTAATGTATTGCCCCTTATGCAACAACAGAAATATAGCAACCTTTTTGCATGCAATGTGGGAACGCCAGAGGTGGAGCTTCTCTGATAGGCGGAATATTGGAGTGGATATACCCTTACTCTTAAATGATGATTCTTCACTAGAGAAGATTGTTGCTTTTAGGTTTGACAGCTGCAAAGAAAACGCTAATACAGACATGGAGGACCCCACATACACTCCACATTACAAACACATAAAGCCAACTCAACGTCTACGTGCTTTTTGAGTAAGTTAACTTTAGATTTGTCCACAGACATCGACAGGCCATGGAAAATCCTTTGTACTTAAACTTAAAGCATCTCAACCACAGATACACAAACTGAGTAGGTAAGGGTCACACAGTTCTCCCCGTGTCAGCGTGGGTTTCCTCCAGGTGCTCCGACATGTTCTCCCTGTGTCAGCGTGGGTTTCCTCCAGATGCTCCGACATGTTCTCCCCGTGTCAGCGTGGGTTTCCTCCAGGTGCTCCCACATGTTCTCCCCGTGTCAGCGTGGGTTTCCTCCAGGTGCTCTGACATGTTCTCCCTGTGTCAGCGTGGGTTTCCTCCAGGTGCTCTGACATGTTCTCCCTGTGTCAGCGTGGGTTTCCTCCAGGTGCTCCGACATGTTCTCCCTGTGTCAGCGCGGGTTTCCTCCAGGTGCTCCAGTTTCCTCCCACAGTCCAAAGACATGCAGGTTAATTGGTGACTCTAGGCTCCACCCCCGACAACCCCCAACAGGATAAACGTTTAAGGAAAAATGAATGAATGAATACATCAATAGTTCATTTCTCATCTTAAAAACTATTAAACTTAACAGATATATTTAAGCCTATAAACAAGTGTTGGGCTCATAGAGCTGATACAGCCTGAGTAAAGTAAAACACTTCACTTCTTCTCTACAATGGAAGTAAGAGCGCAGAAGTTCTGGTGAGGTGACAACATGTCAGTGTGTGATATTCTCTTTGTATTTAATGCTTTATTTCCTTACAGATCTTCTTTTCATGCTGCTATTGTTATATATGTGATTGTGTTTTGTGCACTTTACAATAAGAACAGAAGCACGAGGGCGTGTTGCTGTCAGTGGGGGCTCAGCAGCAGCAGGAGGGACTGTTTTCTAATTGTGTGCTCTGAATCGTCCTCTCACATGATGCAGCTGTAATTTTACAGAAAGAAAAAGGTTTCAATTCAGCGTGCATGCTGCGGAGTGACACAGTTATTATCTGGCCTTGAGTACAGCTCATCTTTTTATCTGCGTATTTATTGTGGTGTGAATAATTTTCTGTAGTGCATCGTAACCCCGCTGAGAGTCCAGTTTAACCCCAGTGTGTTTATTTAGTGGTTTGCTCTATTCTCTTTGGCCTGTGTTGCACCTGCGTTTGTTCTCTCTTCTTTCTTTTTCACATCTGTGTAAAGAACATTTTACCATCGTACCTATCATTCTTATCTTTCTACTCGTCTTCAGATGTCACCAAGTTCACAGTAGATGTTCCACCATATTTTACTGTGCTGAATAAATATGTTGTTTTAATCTGTAAGAAGGGAGTCAGATAATCAGTCGTCTCTTTTCATGGTGATTCATTTTGAGAGGAAACTTGACACTACAGGGGTCGGCAGGGACAGGAAACAGAATGACCATGTGTATCTTGATTGTGTCACCTACATAATAAAACCTGTCAACAGCAGCAGCTCTGTGACAGTGGACATATAACAGACCGGATGTTGGGATCAGTCCACGCTGTGAATCAGTACACTCTTATTCAGTATATCCTTATAACAGCGCCCCACGAATTTAACATAGTACAAGAAGTCAAATGTTACTGTGGTTAGGTTTAGAAAAAGAAACATGGTGAGGACGTACCTTAAAATGACTGACAAGGTTCTGAACACTGTTCTCCTGAGGAGCCTCCTGCGTTTTGTCACTCATCAATCAGCCAAACCGGCCTGTAATGGTTGGCTATCAGGTCCCAACTGTGGCACAGTATAGACCAGGAAGAGTTGGTAATGACGTTTACTGTTAGAAGTTCACAGGTGCAGGGCGGGGCTAGTAAACAGCACATGATACAGTTCAATACTTCAGCAAAGTCTCGCCACAAAGTGTCCGGCAGCACAGAGTCGGCCGGTTGAGTGAGGGGTGGAGTTTGCTCAACAACAAACAATGTTCATTTCAATAACAGGCAACAGTACCATGGAGGAGCAGGCAGGAGATGTAGTGGAGGAGGCAGTCAGTATGGAACTAGGTAAATAGGCAGTCCAAGCAGATGAACCAGAAGGGGATTGGCAGAGGGTATGTCAAGGCCAGACGGAGGGTCGAGAAGCCAGCAGGTACCACAGCCGGTGAGTGTGGTGACATGATGAAAATGTCTGGACCACAGGAAACCACAGGTAAGCAGAGTGGAACACTCATACTGTAGTGCTATCTTCAGACTGTCACACCAAGCAGCCAAAGGCAAACAGGAACCAAGGACGCAGAAGCAGGTCTCGTGGTCCGGGACAGAAGGCTGGTGCAATTACCTGGAAACAGAAAAACAGGCAGGTCAGAGGCAGGCAGGGTCGGCATGAGGAAACCAGCCCAGATTAAAGAGCTGTGGGTAAACCATGGTGAATGGAAAACGACTGACCGAGGGCTGAATGGATGTGGAGGCAGAAAAGAGCAGGTGATCAGGAATGCAGTGACAGAACCGCTCGGGACAGTATCATTTTTCACTCCCGTCAGTACATTGGTCACGCGTTTGCAGCCTTCCAAAATACGAGGGTTAGGCATGAATTACTGGCTCATGACTACATGGGGTATGTGAGTTTTACTTTGTCACCAGAAAATGTACAAACAGTGTGTGAGAACAACTTGCTTTGTTAGTCTGATGTAGACTGAGGCTGTAAGCCTGTCATTGGCCGACTATTTAGGTCGACACCCAAAATCCAAATCGTCGATACAGAGCCTATGGCGTAGGTATGGCCTCAAGTCGACACAGAAGAATACATTCCACCTTAGTGTGTGTGTGTGTTAATTTTACGCTAACCCGATCTGTGCTAACACTGCTTGTATACATTGTAAATAGCTTTGCACTATAAATAACGTTTGTTCAGTTCAGGGAGTCGGGCCCAATATTGTATTTTTGTTTGCTTTCGTTCGTAGGGTCTCTGCAGCACTCTGGGGGAACATAGGTGGGGTTTGTTTATTATTTTGGCTGTGACGTTGACGTTGGCGTCCTCGCTTCAGACTGTGTACGAACTTTTTGTATTACCTGTGTTATCAACTCTCAGATCCACTGTATCAACAATAAATTGCTTCCTGTTGGTCACTCATACATGCTCGTTTCACTTTTTATGTTACACTCTAACGTTAAAAGACTGTGGCGTAACGGGTGCTTCACTGTCGACATGTTGTTATATTTCATTTTCCCCACTTTAAACCATAGGCCTACATCTTGTACTTTGTTCTACCTTCTCGTAAGATGACTCACCATTTTAAACAGTCAGTGCCTGACAGGTGTACCACAGTTTAAAATAAATGACATGTACATTAAAGCAGTCTGTCCTGACGACAGCAACATTTACAGTAATGTCCTTTCAGATGAAGATTTTGAGCGACAGTGGCTCAGATGAATGTCTTGCTGTGTATCGAGGGACCTCCAGTCCATGCCAGAGGGAAGCAGCTTTTATTTCAGGTGGAGGTCTGAGAGTGTTTTTAACCTGTGTGTCAGCTGACTGTTTGAAGAAGGCCTGAGGGGATGGATGCTCTTTAACTGCTGTGGCGTTCAGTGTTGTTTCTGCAGTCTGGATGCAAACTCAGCCGTGTTCAATAATGCTTTCTAAAATCACACGATAAAAAAACAGGAGTTTTAGTATTTGGTGAAACTTTAAAAGTCAGAGTTACATGTGAAACATTTTGGTGCAGTTACAACACACTCTCATCCGAGACGACTACAGATTACACGCTAGGTAACCTCCTGCATCTGCTGGTGACGTTCCAAGACACTGCAACCAACACCGGGACGTCAACAAAGCATGTGGTTAGGGTTAGGGTTTGGGGTTGTACATACACAGTGTTGTACATTGTACATTATATGGACATCAAAGACATGAGACACTCATCATGGACTGAAGTGGTCACCAAAAACATGACAATTCACCCTGACTATAAACTTCACATTAAATGTTACAGCAATCTGGTCGTTAGTTCAGGACCACAGTGATGGACGGACGGACTGATGGACAGATCAGATGGCAGATGGAGTGTTTTAATTCTGTTTATTCTGCTGTGACGCTCCATCACTGGAAGGACACAGTTAATATCAGAGTGGTGACACGGCTGCGGCGTCCTGCCGCTCTCATCATTACATGCTACGTGCACACAATTTCAGAACAGGTATTCATTAGAAATGGCAGCTGTTTGGCAGCACAGGCTCGCTGCTGAAATACACCGACTGACAACATTTGCATGACATCCTTCTCCAACCGGTGCCAATTATCCTGCAACACAACCTGCTGGGGAGATTCAGCGCCATCTGTTCTGTCGTCTGTGTTTCCTTTTATAGGCTCAAGGTACAGAGACGTTTTTAACTTTGAGTTTAGTCACATTTCTTTGTCTCAGTAAATCCTGATGATTTCACACTGAATGAGACACAAACTATATGAGTTTGTTTCAGAGGAATCCTGCAGACTGTTCACAGATCTGAAGAGCTCATGTATTCTAACAAAAGTTAACCTGTATAACCTGATCTATAAACTATCCAAATCATCTGTCATTGATGACCCTTTGAAATTATCAGTCATTATTTTGAAATTTTTCGGGGTACAGTAGGTATCACAGTGTTTTATGTGAGCGGTGGGATGATGTGTTGTATCCGACATTTATTGAACAATTAAGTCTTGACAGAAAACTGTAATTTAGCCTGCTGAGACCTGAACTTTTGTTTGGTGTGCATTTTTAATTTCTCCTAGCTACTTGGGATAAACATTATAATAACCTAAACATTGTCAGCGATGATAGAGTCCCATTGTCCTCAAACGAGACGATAATAGAGTCCCAGTGTCTTCTACTTCTGCTTCCTGATGAACAGTGTCTTGTCTTGTTACAGTTTCTAAAACTGGTCAAATTTGTTGCCATATCACTACAAACATTGTTAATCATAAATAAACAAGTTTCAGCCATTAAATCTGATCAGGTTTTAGACCTTGTCCACTTTTGTGTTGGAATCAGCTGCAGACTGACTTGGCAGACATGGCTGCCATCTTGTTTTTACATGGATTAGTGTATTATGCTCTCACTACCACTAAATGGCACAAAAGTGTCCATGAACAAGGACAACAGGTCTGAGTTAAGCAGAATGAAATATAAGGTCAAGTAAAATGAAAGGTGATGTCCACATATGAGGACATGGGGTCTCAGGACAAACAACACCCGGTCAGTGTCAAAGCAAAGACACCTGCCCGTGCTGCACTGACACGCCGTCTAGCTGGTAGCACATGAGGAGCGACCATGAAGACACTGCACATTTCCAGGAGGCCTTGGTGTTTTCAGCCGCTGAGTACCGTGCTCCAGTCTGGTGTCATAGCCGCCATGTCAAGAGGCTGGACACAGCATTCAATGCCGCCCTGCGGACTGTCTGTGGATGTCTACGAGCCACCCTAACAAACCAACTTCCTGTCTTCAATGGCATTGCCCCTACAGAGGTCAGACGTGAAGCAGCCACGCTAGCCCTTGCTCAAAAGGCACAGACAAGTGAGTCCCACCTCCTCCAAAAGATCGCCACAGAGACACCACAGCGCTTGTGTCTCATTTCCCGGCAGTCCTTTGCCACACACACCCAGGAACTGCTCCGTACAACCACCTGATACCTCCAACGCTGCTTGGGTCAAGACAAGATGGAGGGACCAGTGGAAGTCAGCAGAACCATCAAGGCTCCACCACTGCACTGAACACCCCACAGATGTTCCTGGCCAGCACCTGCCTGGAGAGCAATGGACAACCTTCAGTTGCCTCTGGACAGGCGTAGGACGCTTCAGGGTAGCAATGCAAAAATGGGGTCTCATGAACAGTGTGAATGCGAGGATCCTCTACAAACTGTGGAACACATAATAACAAGCTGCCCCAAACACCGGCCACCGAATGGCAATCGTGATCTAAGTAACCAAGACAATGAAACACTGGACTGGGTTGTCTCAACGGAGCTGAAGGTCGAAGGACACACGCCAGAAGAACAAGAAGACCAAATGAACATAACTCTGTCACTGGTAGTCCCACAGCATCGCCACTAGAACGCTCTATCTAGTGACTACATATCAAAACCCTTATACATCCCAGAACGTCAACAACCAACACACCCAGGGTACCTTGGACGTCACATGTGGGCGTGGAAAGTCCATGACCAACGTGGACACGTGACGAGGTCACAGTGAGGATGTGCTGTATTGGCTGGTAATGCACTGATACATCAGTCAATAACATTTTTAGAGCCTTATAACTGAAAACCTCTGACAGTCCAGAACATCATCACCTGTCACGATGACCTCTTTAAAGTGCACAGAATTTACACATTTGACATAAAAGTGAACGTCTGTCTGAAGAGTTCGCTCTCGTGTTTCCACCAGAGAGCCATTTCAACTTCTCACATGGTTTCAGTTCAGTCTGAGGCTCAAAGACGTGACTCCATCGCTGCTTCGGTCACGAGACATTTATAAAAACACTGTCTTGTTCTACATGTTTATTATTGTCAACAGATCCCATGAAAAGATCCATGAGGACTTGTCTCAGCCATCTGTCCATATGTGTCTTTTTCAGCTGACGTCTCTCCAGAGATGCACAAAGACCCACGAGGAGGTGAGGCATCATGGGATTAACACACAGCAGGTGTGTTCACGGGGAAATGTCATCAGCCTGTCGTATGTGGCGAAAACTCCTCTTTACTTTCAAGTGATTAATGCCGTCTGTAGACCAGGAGACTTTTACAAGTCTATATGTGACACGTCAAAAGACAACATCAGTTTCTAGTCTCACACTATGACATCTTACAAAGACTAGACATCTGACAGGGTCACAGACGGCAGCCAGGTAATTTCTCATCCTGCACCTGAAGGAAAACATTACAGCACACTGAAAAATGGTTGGACTTAAAGGAGCTATATGTAAAAAATCTAAAGCAAATAGTTGTAAAATCCTCCTAATATGTCACAGAGACTAAGGAATAATGTTCATATAACATACTGATCTCACCAACAACAATAGCACAGCCAGAATATTCGCATTAAAAAAAAAATTTACAGTCCACAAATCATGTTTATGTTTTGAATTTATGTTTTGGCCTGTTGCGCCACCCACCGCCGTCTACCAGTCACGCAGTCAGTAGAGTCTCAGCATCAGTTACAGTTACGACTGAGCTACAGCAGCCAGCAGCAGCATTAGCAGTGTCCCGGTACATAGCATTAGCAGCCGGCTCCTCCTCAGCTGTATCCCGGCAGCAGCGTCAGCAGCAGAGAAGCCGGACTTGCTCGAACGGTCCGCTGGAGAACCAAAGATCAAGGACGCAGTGACGCGGCCCTGCCACGTCAGCCGCCCGTGGGCAAACAAATCAGTCTCCAGGGTGCCGCTGTCCAGCAACCTCGAATCTGTAGGGGAGGCGGGGGCGGACACGACTCGCGGCAGTATTTTGAATTTGAGTGCAGTAACCATTTTGGCCACATTCTTACATACAGCGCCTTTAATTCAACAAGTCCGCCAAGTCCCAGAGCAAGTCTGATTAGTCCCAAATGAAGACAAACAAGTCTCACATCAAGTCCTACAGGTCCCAAATAACATCCCAAATCAAGTACCAAATTAAATCCAACAAGTCCCAAATCAAGTTTCAAATCAAGTCCAAAATCAAGTCTGAAGTCCGCCTGCTTCCTGTCAGCACATCAGTCATGTGAGGGGAGCCATCTCATATTCGTGGGTTATACATGTTAAATTTTGCATGAGGTCTTTAGACTCCATTAAAAATCACTCTGGTCTGTGATTTGTTGAGTCATGGGGAAACTCTCAAAAGTTTGTGTTGTGTGAGACAAAGTTGCCAGACAGAAGTTGCCAGACAGAAATTGTGTTTTGTCTCCAGTGCAACCCTGACCTGGATCGATTCTTCAGGCTGCAGACTGAAGAGTGACGAGCTGAACGCAGACTCGGGATGTGAGTGCCGTAAATATCAGATGTGATGAAGATGATGTGGTGAAATGCAGGTTGTTGTTGTGCTCTCAGACGTCCTCACACTGTCCCACAGACACATCCAGCTACACACACACTGAGACAAACATAGTGTCGTCACCATTAAAGAAAATGTCACGACCAATCAGAGGCAGCTTCTGGTGTCCCCGTGAAGAGCCGGCTGTGTTTCTCTCAGGTCAGCTGCAGTCCTGATAGCAACGATCGGCTGACACAGTTTCCACTGAGCTCCACCGTCTGAAACTGAAACGAGACAACGGTCCAAACAGGGCCGTTTGTGATAATGTCAGAGAGGATTTGAAAAGGTCCGTCTGAAAATGTCACAGCTGTTGAAGGTAAAAACATCTTGAAAGGGACAGAGATAATAATGAGGCTGAGAGTGGAGGATGATGGGAGTCTCACAGACATAATTGCAGTGGTTTTCTGGTGCGTGGTCAGAAACTGTTGACCCCCCCCCCGGCAGCTCTGTAAACGCAGCGTCAGCTCAGCTGGTTTAATAAAACTCCAGTTTATTAGGAACTTATTTCCATTTTTATCAATTTCAATTCTCTCAGCACATTAATATGTGAGGTCTATAAACACTGAGGCGCAGAGCAGTCAGGCGGTTTGGGACAAAGCTCCACGTTAATCAGACTCGTTATTGACCAGCGTTAGATACAGATGGAGCTTTCTGACTGCGTTTATGTCGTCAGTATTTGTTTCAGCAATAATCTGAATAGGATTTGGTGGTCAAAGGTCAAAGGTCAGCTTCACTGTGACATCATCATGATTTAACATCATATAAGGAACATTTGGTCAGACGCTAAATTGGTGACTCTAATCTTGAAACTGTGCTGATTGTATAGAAACTTTGACTGTTCGTAAATGGCATGACGTGTGTTGGTGGGCGGGGCTTAGCTGGAGGCAAAACAGTTCTCCACAGACGTTAGCTAGCGCTAGCTAACAAGTTGTGTTGTCTTGTTTTAGACGATGGAGGAAGATGACGTGAGTGGTGCGTTCAGAAACGCTCATTGTGAGTGTGGGAGCGCACTCTGACACAAACTGGAGCGTTGATAAATTGGGAGCGCTGTCTGAATGTAGCGTTGGGTTATCCAGAGCAGCGCACTCTCAGAGTGGCAGAGCGCACTCTGGACACTCTGTCTGTGGAGACGGAGCAGCAGAGCGCCGAGCGGAGTGAATGTGTGATTAACTTAACCGTTGGTTCATTCATGTAGAAATATAACGCTGCGTTTCTTCCACCAACAGGGCTCTCATTTTAGTGTAGAGCGTCAGACTGAATTTACCAACGCACCATGTCAGGTCACTGTCCTCCAGGAACTGTATCAGTCTTTGAAGCTAATTTTCGTAGAGGCCAAATGTGTAACTACAACTTCTGGGTCACGTGATGCCCATTGACCTCCACTGTGAAAGATGCGTCTGTAAATCAGTGGATACGTTTTGAGCAAGATGAATCGTTTCTGTATCAGGATTTGATTCATTCAGTCTCACAACATTTGGAAAGTCTGGAAGAGCTGCACCACAGAGCGCTAAACAGGAAGTTAGCCACTCAGCTAAAGGAGGTCTCTCCTGTGTCTGCTCTGTGGGCGCGATGATGACGAAGATCTGGGTCATTTTATCCAGCAAAGATCTGCATGCTTCACTGAGCAACATTTCATAGGAATGAACGAGGCCCCGCCTCCAACGCTGTATCCAGGTGTCTTTATACATCCAGGCTGTGAACATATCTTCATACCACTGCAGAGTCTACAGAAAACAGGACGGGATTTTGGCATCTGAAGCGAAAGACAATCTCAGGACCTGACGGCTGTCACCTGGTGGTGAGTTAGCTTTATATTAGAGGCTTGACTAATGTGTCCTACTGATAATGTGTGTTTTTACAGGAGTTCATGTTCTGGACTAATCCCCCGTCACATCTTTGAGAATCTGCTGGTTGCTTAGTAACCACACGTTGATGACAAAGCTCCAGGAAGTCAGTGCTCTCTGTGATGCAGGGCTGAAGGCTCCAGCTGTAATTGAATGAGCCTAAAGTCTGTGAGAAATCCCTCTGTGCTGATCAGGAGCGTGAGAGAGGCTCTGATCGATATGAGGCAGCTGCTCCTCAGCTGTGAAATGATGCTCTTCACTCTTCAGGACGCTTCGTAACGTGAGCTGCATTTCTCTTGAAATGAAATCATGTGGCCACTGACTGGTGGAAGGCAGCGCTGGCGCTGAACACACAGGAAACAGCCTGAGTGTGAGAGAGAGCCAGTCTGAGCTGCTGACTGTGATGATGGGTGATAATGGGAGGCCGGAAGAGTCTCTCATTGAATTACATGTCCTGTCATGTCTCCAGCCCACAGGAGACAGTCCACAAATACCTCTCTGGGATGGACATCCAGTCCATCGATGCAGTCAAGTGTTAAATTGAAAAGGGATTTGAGAGCGTCACACAAACACTGCACGGAAAATTAATTTACTATTAAATTGAAACATGAAGAAACACAACAACAACAAAGTGATGCTGCCGCAATAAGCCAGTTACTGTCAGCCATGATGCTGTCTCGGAACATTTATGAAAACAGGATAATCAAGATGAAGCAACAACTGCATTGACGATTACTGCAATGGCTCTCTAGGCCTAGGGGCCAAAGGTGTCAGGGGCCCCTGGCGTTCACCTGGAAAATGTCACTCAAATAAACACTGCTAACCAGTATGAGAGTAAAAAATACCTCAAAGAGGCTTACCTCGTGGTGGTGCTGGTGCTGGGGCTGGTTGTGGTGCTGTTGCTGGTGCTGGGGCTGGTTGTGGTGCTGATGGTGGTGCTGGTGCTGGTGCTGGGGCTGGTTGTGGTGCTGGTGGTGGTGCTGGTGCTGGTGCTGGTGCTGGGGCTGGTTGTGGTGCTGGTGGTGGTGCTGGTGCTGGTGCTGATGTGGTGCTGGTGCTGATGTGGTGCTGGTTGTGGTGCTGTTGCTGGTGGTGGTGCTGGTGCTGGTGGTGCTGGTGGTGCTGGTGGTGCTGGTGGTGGTGGTGGTGCTGGTGGTGGTGGTGGTGCTGCTGGTGCTGATGTGGTGCTGGTGGTGGTGCTGGTGCTGGTGCTGGTTGTGGTGCTGGTGCTGGTGCTGATGGTGGTGCTGGTGGTGCTGGTGCTGATGGTGGTGCTGGTGCTGATGGTGGTGCTGGTGGTGGTGGTGGTGCTGGTGCTGATGTGGTGCTGGTGGTGGTGCTGGTGGTGGTGCTGGTTGTGGTGCTGGTGCTGGTGGTGCTGGTGGTGGTGGTGGTGCTGGTGCTGATGGTGGTGCTGGTGCTGGTTGTGGTGCTGGTGCTGGTGGAATCAGCTGGTGTGTTTGAACTTTAAACTTTGAGAATAAAACAAGCAGCTGTTTTTTTGTTGACTTGTTCTGTGGTGTTTCAGCGCTAACAGCAGCAGCTTCCTGCAGCTGCGTCTCTTGTTCACTTTGAACAGTTTACATGTTGTTATGAAACTTCTTTGACTCGAGCGGACACGCTGCGTGTCATAAAGCTGCTGCACTGAGCTGCTGACTCACAGACAGAGACACAGGAAGAAGAATGCTGCACACTCAAGACCTCCATGTATTTAAAGTGTGAGCACACTGATCACATCCAGCAGACACCTGAGTGTCATCTCTACCTGCTGGGACAGGTGCAGCCAATCAGCCAATCAGCTTCAGACGTGAACATGAATATGTTGTTTAACATGAATATAATGTTCTTTGTTTCAGCAGTGAGCTGCAGCTTTGTTTCATGAAGCCAGCCGTGTGCTGTGGATTGTTTTTCTGCTTTGATCCTGTCCATGTGTGTGTTTGGTGTCAGAGCAGCCTCTGAAGCTGATTGGCTGCTAAAATAAAAACATCAGTGTTTCCACCTGTGGACGTCACCACCAACTTCAGTCTGATTCTTCTCTTCTCAGCTCACTGTCAGTTTCCTTTAATCAGATTCAGTCTCGCCAAACAAACGTCACAGAGGACTGTGGTGAATCTGTATATGTAGTTTATTACTGGTGTAATCGCTCTGAGATCAGTGCGGAGCTTTAATTCTCAGCACAGTGTCATAATGGGTCCGACTGACAGTCTGCAGCTCTCTGCACAAATCTACCATCAGTTATGAAACTGCTCTGCTGTTCACATCATCTGTGAGGAGTACACTCGTTTTATCGTACCTTCACACACACACACACACACACACACACAAACTTCAGCCTTGTTATCTGCAGCGCTGAGGAAACCTCGACGATTGCAGCAGCACAGTTGGGACCTGTCAGGGAAAAGCTGTTGTCATGGAGACCGGGTACTGTAATTGCAGAGCGACCTGCTTTTCAGCGACAGCTCGGTTTGGGCCTTTGTGTATCTGTGATGTGAAAGAATGCACTCATGTTTGTTCATGAACGTTTGTGTGTACCTGTGTCAAATTCACAGATTTGAACAGGTTCAGGCTCTCCTCTGTTAAAGGGACAGTTCACCTAAAAATTAGCTCTCTGTACTTCTGATCTGTAACGTTGACAGGAAGTGACCACCATGAGACGGCGTATCATCTCTAGTCAACGACTCTCTGTGCTTCTGATCTGTAACGCTGACAGGAAGTGACCACCATGAGACGGCGTATCATCTCCAGTCAACGACTCTCTGTGCTTCTGATCTGTAACGCTGACAGGAAGTGACCACCATGAGACGGCGTATCATCTCCAGTCAACAACTCTCTGAACTTCTGATCTGTATTAATCATTTTGACTTGACCAGCGGACTTCACTACAAGCTGATTGGCTGTTAAAACAGGTGACATGCTTTAAAACCAGCCGCAGGCCATTTGACCAGCTGAGTGTCAGGTGACACCATCAGCAGCTCAGTCACAGAGATCAACCTTCAACCCAACAGTCAAACCAAAGAATGAAAAAGCCGCGGCCTGTTTCAGGTTTGGTCTCATTAAAGGTCTCAGTCTGAGTGCTGATACAAGCCATGGTTGTTGCAGACAAACAAATCTGTATGTGCATTAAATCAAATGATAATATCCTTTATAACCTAATTTTACTGACTTTATTTGGATTCAAAAAAGGTCATTTTGGGGTAACAGCACATATACATTCAGGACAGGTCATATCTGATGGTTACATGTGAAAGAACATCCTCAAAGGGTGTCTGGGGTCGTTTGTAGAGGCCCTGCCTGTCGCCTTCCCTTCCACACTCAGCACACAAAAATGATAGCTGTGTTAAAATGACTGCCAAATATTTTCTGCTCGCACCCAAACGGCCTCTTAATGTCAACGTCCGGGGCTGAACCTCAGCTTCAGTCTGCCGCTGGACAGAATGAGTCCAGGACCAAACCTCTTCATTTTCCTCTGCCGACACATCTTGTATTTCCAGCATTAACAGGTGTGTCACACAGAGAGAACGTGTACTCGTCTGCATCCTGCACAAGTTCGGTCATAAACATTCATTATTGTCCAATCCATATCTTTTAATAGCGTCATTGTCATCAGTGAATAACGTCTCCTCCTACAGAATGAGCAGTGACGTCTCTGTGTGAGACAGGTTAGGAGACATGTGGACGTCTCCTTAATATCAGCACACATTCAGTGGTTTCCTGAAAAACTAGATTTCAGACTCTGAGACTCTTCATAAAGGGCAGAGGGGAGACAGGGTTATATTCAGTGATCCTCTGCTGCAGCCGCTCTCCGCCCTTTTACTCTTCACTCTTTATAATTACCGATACAACAAAAAAAAGATGGTGTCCCAGCTGTTCCTGCGCTCTGTGACCTTCAGCAGAGTGACGCAGTCGAGATGAGCATCAGCACCTCTGAGTCAGAGGCCAAGGCTCCGTCCCAGACACAAGATGGATGGCTTTATCTGTCCGCTGCGAGAGGACGAGTTCAGTGTCTCATTGATGTGGAAAGAGACAGTGAGACGGACTGCTGGTGAGACTTCAGCTGCAGTCACACAGGAAGTCAGACTGACGTCCTCTGTATGTGAGAGTTTGGGAAACGAGTCAGAAATATTTTTCACTCATTTAGCGGACGGATGGTCAGAAGAGTTTTCAGGGATTCTGAAAATATAAAATGTTTTTTAAGTGCTAACATACTAACTCATTCCTGTACCACTCTACTGGACCCCAAAAGACTTTTACCTATTGACTTACATTGTGACAGAGGCGTATGTAAATCAGTCACAAACACAGACAAAAGACCCAATTCATGACACGAGATTTCATCCTTTGGGTCTGATGACATTTTGAAAGTCTGGAAGAGCCGCACCATGAAATCTTTTTATCCCCATTCAGGTTAGCGTAGAGCAAACAGGAAGTTAACTGCTTGGCCAGCAGAAGGCTGTAGTGCGCATGCTTTATGGGCCCAACCATGCAGATCTGGGTAATTCTATACTCCTTGTATAGACCTTGTACACTTGTATCCTGTTCTCTTTAAACATCCATGGTTGCATATTTAATCAACAGTCCTTCCTCCCTGGTTGGCAATGTGTAGCGTTCCATGCAGCAGTGATATTATGTTGGTGGTGAGAGCTCAGTCCTCCTGCTCATGTTTCTTCATGGATGCACCTGGATGATTGTTTGTCAGATCGGAGGTCTGGTGTTCGGAGCAGCAGAGTGGTATGGTGGGTCAGTTGCCAGACGTCAGTTCTGACAGTCTTACACACACTCCCAATCAACCAAGGGAAGAGGGTGTGAAACAGAGAGCTGGCTGACTGACTGCTTGTGGTCCAATGCAACATTTTTCGGATTACTGGGGATTCTGAATAATGCACCATTGGCACCAGTTCATGCCCACTTTCTCCTGACCCCCACAACTGCGTTTCAAAGATACGCTGAGAGGAAAGCTTCACACTGGTGTTCTTATTCAGGCTGTTCTCATAAACTGCTCATACATTTTCCTACAAAGAGTAATGCACCCAAATTTGTGCATATTCCACGTATTCATGAGCCAGTAATTTGGGAAAAACCCCAAATTTTGGAAGGCTGTGATCACGAGACTAGTGTGCTGACAGAAGTAAAGAAGGAAGCAGTCGTTAGCCGTCAAGTAAGGAGGAAGGTTGGGGTGGTGGATGGGTCACAAAACACAAGACTTTCCCCCAGACACCAGTGTTCAGAACCTTGCAAACTTCAAGGCTGCTGTCAGCCCTAGAGTGGTCTCCTCTGGTCTGAATCAGGGACTCATGTTGTTCCAAAGTTGTATAATTGCCTAGAGTTGGTTGGTGTTCTCACGGCAGCATTTACAAGAGGACCAGATCAAATGCCTTGTGTGAGAAAGCTGCTCTTGATTGGTCAGAATTTCCATGTGGGAAAAATCCAGGAAGTAAAGCAAACGTTGAAGAAGAGTACACTTGCAAGATAAATGTGACACTTTCTAATGTCACAATGGAGGGACAACTACGCAGGTTGATTTTAGCGCTGCTCATCGTGGACTATATTGCTGTCATTGTTCATTTTAGTCAAAGCATACAGTTTGAAAACGAGGCAAACGCGGCTCCAACTAGAAAACAATGTTTTGATGCATTGGATGTGCTGAATGTGCATATTAAGGCAGTACAGGAGGAGGTGCACATTAATAATCCTCCAGGACTGTAACATGCTCATGTTTAACCCAAACAATGTGTCATGTGACTGCAGTTGCTTCACATCCAGGTCGGAACACCTTCTCACCACAAACCAACTGCACCAGAGTTCCTTTGGAACCGGACTGAGGGCGCAGACGAACTTGAGTTTGACTGAACCTAATCAAACAGGGCAGGTGTGAAAGCACCCTAAGTCATTTTAAGATATGTTAACACCATATTTCTTTTCTTTTTTCTCCGTAACTTCACGTTGAGGACGTAACATCATTCATGGGGTTCTAATTAGTGGGATATCGTACGAACCGTTATAAGTGCGTTCTCGTAGGATATATCATACAACTGGTTATGTTTGTTTTTATATGACAAAGCTTTAACGCACGACCTGATATCTGTTGCATCTTTCTTCTCCTTAGCCCTGCAGCCACTGACAATGGAAGGAGTAATATTAATTTACTGATAACAAGTCTCAGTGAAATCCAATTAAAAGTGTAAAGTGGACTTTGTGGCGGAGCTGTGAGAACAGCTTTATTAAATTACAGTCATCCGTGTGGAACTGCAGCAAAGCCTTGCTGTCAGGAGGAACTTTCTGGGTCCAGGAGGAGTTGAAAACTTTAAGAAAATCCTTGAAGCAGGACGTGGGGAGCAGTGGAAAGAGAAAGGGAAAAAAAACACCTCAGTATTTGCTGCAGTTCTTCCATAGCCTGGGGCGTTTCTCTCAACTCAAACTGAATGAAAGATTAAGGCTCACCATGGTGCTCTCCAGCTCTCCAGCTCTGTGTGAGTGTGATTGTTATTGTACAGACTGCCTGTAAATCTGAAGCTTCAGCCTCCTCATAGAGTCGTGTGTTTTATTCACTCCGGCAGGTCCCTTACATAAGCGAGGCTCCCAGCTGTATGGTGGCACCACCTCAGCACCTTGAGGTAAAGTGTAAATAATGAGCTCTCAGGAAAGTGACATAAAATCAGCTTCACCCCGGCCCCCAGAGTTTCACTGTAAGTGGTGTTAACAACTACGAATCAATTCTCAAATCATTCTTCTCTTTGTAAAAGATTTACTGCTGAAGGCTTCAAATATCCCAGCTATCAAATACGTGTTCCTGGTTGTCTGTCCATTCATCCGTTTGGCACAAACGTCTGATTGGTCTAAACGAAGAACTGATTATAGTGGTCAAAGGTCAAAGTCACTGTGACCTTGTGTTTTTTTTTTGTTTTGTTTTTTTTCGTTTTCACAAGTGTGACTTCTAAAGAACACCCTGAAGTAATGTCCTTAAATTTGGCACAACCGGTCAAGAGCACTGTGGCCTTGCGTCTGTCTCATTCTTGTGAATGCAATATCTCAAGAACACCTCAAGGTCATTCCTTAAACTGTGGCATAAATGTCTGAGTGGACTCAACAATGAACTGATTATAGTGGTCAAAGGTCAAAGTCAGTGTGACCTTGTGGTTGTTTTTTCAGTCTCACAAGTGCAATTTCAAAAGAACACCCTGAGGTAATTTTCTTAAATTTGACACAAACGTCCACTTGGACTTAAGAATGTACTGATCAGATTTTGGTGGTAAAGGTCAAGGTCACTGTGACCGTGCATTCATCTGGAAAAAATAATAATAAACATATAAATAGAGAAAATATCTATGATCTCAGCCTGTGAACCCTTTTTATGGCTGTCCAGCTCAGTTAAACTGGTGTACGGTCATTTCTTGTTCGTCCATTATACCGACACACCCAAGATAAACAACAGCTGTCATCAACAGCTCCTCCCACAAGTCATCAACAGCCCCTCCCACAAGTCATCAACAGCTCCTCCCACAAGTCATCAACAGCCCCTTCTACAAGTCATCAACAGCCCCTCCCACAAGTCATCAACAGCTCCTCCCACAAGTCATCAACAGCCCCTCCCACAAGTCATCAACAGCTCCTCCCACAAGTCATCAACAGCCCCTTCTACAAGTCATCAACAGCCCCTCCCACAAGTCATCAACAGCTCCTCCCACAAGTCATCAACAGCCCCTCCCACAAGTCATCAACAGCCCCTCCCACAAGTCATCAACAGCCCCTCCCACAAGTCATCAACAGCTCCTCCCACAAGTCATCAACAGCCCCTCCCACAAGTCATCAACAGCCCCTCCCACAAGTCATCAACAGCCCCTCCCACAAGTCATCAACAGCCCCTTCTACAAGTCATCAACAGCCCCTCCCACAAGTCATCAACAGCCCCTCCCACAAGTCATCAACAGCTCCTTCCACAAGTCATCAACAGCTCCTCCCACAAGTCATCAACAGCCCCTCCCACAAGTCATCAACAGCCCCTCCCACAAGTCATCAACAGCTCCTCCCACAAGTCATCAACAGCTCCTCCCACAAGTCATCAACAGCTCAGTTGCAGAAGGCCGCCTCGTTCTGTTTAAACCAAAAGGGTTCCACCAATATGTCTACCCTACGAGGCGGAAAATTGGGCACCTCGGATCAACTCGCCAATTCGGCTCTGTGTGTCTAAACGCTCGCAGCTTGCCGGCAAAACGGCCCAACATTCGCCGAAAATCTGGCAGTGTAAAATGGGCTACTGTTTCAGGTTCAGTTTCCTGTTTTTATCCTGTCCCTGGAGCTGTGAACCAGGAACTCTACACAATCCTCCAGGTTCATTCAGAGGCTCAGCTAAACGCCACGCCTCAACTATTTTCTCACCCGTCTCTCTCCGAAGATCCTCTGACACAATTATCCTCCACAGAGCTCTGAGATTTGACTCACTCCAGCTCCATCTCACCCTCCAAAAAAATCAATATTCCTCAAATCACAGTGATAGTTTGCAGTAATACCTGAAATATAGAGTTATTAAATACAGACAGATTTTCTGAATCAATAAAGGCAGTAAATGTTGGAAAAAACTTTATGTCTGGCTGATGTGGGCACAAACTGTCAAGCACATCTTCAACTTTATTTTTACTGAGCTGTGTTAGGCAGGACTTATACTTCTGTGCTGAATCGACGGCATACCTTCAGCGTAGGCTCTGCATTGCCGTAGAGCCTACCCTACACTGTAGCCTGCCGTGCACCTCCTCAGAGATGTAACTCCACAGTGTCACAGTGACGCAGACCTCCTGTCTGTCTCTGTGAGCTGAAACCATTTCCCTCAGTGGAAACAAAGCTTTGATTTACTTTAATTTCACAGATAAGAAACAATAAATTGTGAAGACAATAAAGCCTCCACACACTGTGTGTGATTTATCCTGGCTGAAATATGAGCAGAGCAAATCTCTGCTAGCTGCTAGGCTAATTTATACAATGTAAAATGCCATAGGCTTGTGCTAATAACTCAGGTCGTCCTGGTGAGTAAGCCTCGTCACTTTGAGGTGCAAAACCCTTTACACATTGTTTACAATGTTAACACCAACAGCTGTGTTGACACAGTGCTAGAGAAGCTAAGAGTTCAAAAATGCCTAAAATTAAGCTGTTTAGTCACCGGGGCGGCCAGGAGGGAGTCCAGAGGGTGGGCACGATGTTCCCACAGCAACGCTTCCGTGGGTCAGGACGGTGTTATCAGCAGTATTAGAGTCCACCAGGAATGAGTCCTAAAACCAAGAAATGAGTTAGCATGTTAGCACTTCCTGTTCCCTCGTCCCAAAGTCAATGTGTTTTTGGTGAGATGTCTGAAATAAGGTCTGTGGTTAACAAGCTGAAGAGACGTTCACCTTTTGTTCTACGACAAAAAGTTAATCAGAGGAAGACAAATATAACAAAGCTATAACATGACCATAACGACTTTTCTTTTCTTGGTTAGTATCAGAGAACAGCAGAATGACTGTAGTGAACACTGACAATAAGAGAGGAGAGATACTGCTGTGTTGACTCTGCAGATAACGAGTATAAAAGCCATTTCAAATATTCAGAATCAATACATAGATATAAAGAGACTGCACTGAACACAGCGTCTCAGTACATCTGATTTTATACGCCCCACACAGAGACAGAAAACAGACTCATACTCACAGTCATCCATCTCAATACAGTTGTCGTCCCCTTCATATTGATCTTATTAGAGGAGCGAGGCCTGCTACAGGTGCTGCCCATACACTGAAACTCCCCTCAGCAAAGACATCCATCTTCATCTGTCCAGCTCTGCAGAGGAAGATGAAGACAGAGGAGGAGGACGGAAGCAACGAGGAGTAAAAATATTGTACATGAGCAGAGATAAAGAGCTCTCAGGAATTACGGCAGACTGATCATGTAGCAGGATGGTTTGAGAACACATCCACGTTAAAGTGGAAATCTGCCTCAGCTCTCTGTGATCACCATCACTTCAAACTTTAGTTCTCATTCACAGATTGTTCTGTTTCTGTCACTGAGGACACGGGTATAAAATAGTGGTTTATTTGCAGCTGCTGTGCATCAGTATTTAGTGACGTCAGTGTGGTCTGACAGAATCAACACGGTTGATGATGAGACTGAATTTATTGGCATTCAGAGGGAGCTGGGGTCAAACTCTGACTTTGAGAAAGACCCACGTGCAGACCGTAGAGGCAGGTCATTTCAGGTAGTCTTTATCACGCTGCTGTTTGTTAAAGTGTTCACTCCTCTGATAGGCTGGGTTTTAATCAGTTATTTAATGCTATAAAATGGGAAGTTTACAACATGATTGACAGCTGTGTGAGCCAATCAGTGGACTTGAATTCAATGGTGCTGGTCACGATTGGTCAGATGGGCGTATAGGCGGGAAACTTGATACTGCGGGTCGCTGCAACGCAGACTCTAAGTCAGAATGACATCACCAGATGGCAGTGGCTGTATCTGGGATATTTTAGCGTCACTTCTGCACAGTGGCGGTAAGTTGAGACGTGTGGTGCATCTTTATTTACAGTCTAGGTTCAATAATCATAAAGTGGTGTTCATTAGTGAAGATTATCTCTCTGAACAAAACCTGTAAGTATCACAAACATTTGTTTATCACAGACTTTATGTTCGGCAATAATCAAAGATTCAGTGGAAACAGTCGGACCGTGGAGACGTTGGATTTTTCCTACTCGGGCGTTGACAAGATGGGAGAAGCGGAGTGTGACAGTGCCGGAAGTAGGAAATAAATTGCAATCACAGTTGTAAACAAACAATATCTCATTTATTTATGCAAAAGAAAAATAAGCATAAGCTTTTTTTCCACTATTAAAAGTGATTGTTGACCATAGGTTGATTTCTATGCAGTTGATAATTAATCTATATTTTCGAATTTCGCGTTCATTTCTATATCAGCTCTTTCAACAGTACACTCAACTCATCTCAGTTCACTTGGCACAATGACAATCAACATTAGAGATCTTCGCAGGAACATGTTGCTAGCTCTTCTGTTAGATGACTTCGTTGCCAACAGCACGCTAGCTAGCCGCTCCATCTGGCCAGGTCCGTCAATGATGGAACCTCGCGGCAGAACCTTAGGGAAACGCTCCCTTAAAACAGGAAAAATAGGTTGTGCACCCAGCGTAAGGCTCGATCCCACAGAAAGTGTTTTGCGGGTTGTAAAACACGAGGCGCACTGCACTGCCTATTGCTAAAAATTGAATGCCACCAGTAAAGAAAAAAAAAACTTTTTATTGTTGCCAGGCAACCACCCATCACCTCCTCACCCTAACCTTCCTGTGTGGTCAGTCTACAGTTTGTGTATCCTGCAGTGATCAGTGTGTAGCTGCTGCCATGTTGAGGCAGAGGGTGCTGTCTGTAGCTGTGGTTGAGGGTGAGAGGCTGTCAGCAGATAAACAGAGATCTGTGTGGGTACATGAGACCCTAAAAAAGAGGCTGGATCATGGGGAGTACCACCAGTTGGTCCAGGAGCTTCTCCTCCATCATGGACGTTTACAGGTGCGTAGCAACGCAAAAACTGTGTCATTAAAAACGCAGCTCCCCTGTTTACTGTCACTTGTTTACTTGCAAGTCTTGCTGTCCCTGATACGGTGGCGCCGTTACTTTAGCCACTTCTGTTCGTTAATTGGCTGAATTATTTGGAGGTGTATTCAGAAAATTTATCCCAATCTTTACCAATGCTGTATCATTATTTGTTTATTTTCTCACCGCTGTCCATAATGTCCGTATAACTTCCAATAAGTTTCAACACAAAATAAGACCACAAGAGAACTCACCAGTGAAACTAATGGTGCTGGCAGCTGATCGTCTCGGTCCGACAGGTCGCTGCTGTTACCTGCTGGGCTCTGAACGAGCAGCACCTTGTTAGCTCATTTCTTGTGCCGTAATTGTTCGGCCCTGCTCACTGAGGTACGGCGCCGTCTGGTCTAGATCTCCACTTAAAATCAGCACCAGCAGAATCAAATTAAAAGCTTCCTGCTGAAAGGAGAACTGAAATATAGAGGAAGTGATTTTCTTCTGTCTGTCATCAATTGAATCAGAAACAGTCGAGAGTCATTTCACTGTGTTATCACTCGACTCTGTCCAGACAGGCCGGTCACCTTGGACAATCCTGCAAGTCAAACAGAGAGACAGACAGATGTGTGATGACGATAACGGAGCTGTGTTAATGGAAAAAGCCCATCGAGAGCCGTCTGCAGGCCGCAGATGTGACAGTCACACTTATTGGATACAGCCACCCCTTCACTATCACCAGATGGAAACTCAACATGTCGAGTCTCGTGTCTCTGGTCGCTGAATGCTGTCAGGTGGCATTTTATTTTTACCTTAATCTCCAGCTGAATATAAAATATTCTGGAGTAAATGAGACGTGGATTATGTTCACCGCGACATTTTGTTCCCGAGCAGGAAATAGTTTTGCATCATATCAGAGTGAGAAGGCATCGAGATGAGCCCGAGACGAGTTAATGTCTCGTCTCGTCCTTCAGGTCGGTGTCACTGACCTCGTATTTCCATCCGTCTCGTCTTGATGATGTCATAGATACAGCCAACAGATGGCACTAGAGGACAGAGTCAAAAGTTTCACAAGGTGATGGTGGAGGAGGAGGTCTTAACATCGTACCTTCGGCCATTAAATACATCCCAGGATGTGGATGGAGAATTCTTTTCACTATTTTCAGCATATATTATTATATATTATGTTATATCACTATCTATCACTTGAGAGTACCTGAAGAAGTGGTGCTCCTTCATCATGTGAAATTATACCACATGTTCCTGAACAGTATGTGTAAAAGTGGAACCTGTAAGAATGAGTTTGGCCTGTGATAAATCCTCAGAGAGCGAAGTATCCCTCTGCAGCAGTCAGGGTGACAGCAGGGTGAGAGAAGGGCAGACTGGCTGTCCAACATACATCAAACTCTCTCTGCATGAAGGCCCTGGAGCTCTGCGGTGCTTTGACCTAGAAGAGACTCCAGAACAAACTCTGACTGGTCCGGCTCGATGGCTCGATCTCCAGACGGTAACTCGGTGTCAGCTGTAGCAGCCTCGAGGCACGATAACTCACGCTCCATTAAGGAGACGAGAGAGAGATGGGAGTAAAGGCTGATGGGAGACGAGGGCAAAGCCAGTCAAGGATCTGAGCTGGTAAGATATTTAGTTTGTGTGACACCTTTTAGTGTCAGCTCCTAAATGTTTCATCCTGTCTCTCCGCTTCTGTTGACCCTCAGACAACACAAAGCTTTAGCTGTCTCACACCAAAAACATGTTTCATGTTTCAGTGACATCAATAACCAGCTTCTTTGCATATGATGTCATACATCAGAGCACTGTCCAGGAGGAGGGTAAAGACTGCTCTCAGCCCTAGAGTCGTCTCCTTTGGTCTGAATCAGGGACTCATGTTGGGATATTATGTTGGTGGTGAGAGCTCAGTCCTCCTGCTCATGTTTCTTCATGGATGCACCTGGATGATTGTTTGTCAGATCGGAGGTCTGGTGTTCGGAGCAGCAGAGTGGTGTGGTGGGTCAGTTGCCGGACGTCAGTTCTGACAGTCTTACACACACACTCCCAATCAACCAAGGGAAGAGGGTGTGAAACAGAGAGCTGGCTGACTGACTGCAGGCCATCAGTCTATCTAATTACAGGGAGACTGTGTGTTTTTAGAGAAAAGTTTTCAGGGTGAGGGTTATTGGACAAAAGGGCTTGTGGTCCAATGCAACATTTTTCGGATTATTGGCGATTCTGAATAATGCGCCATTGGTACCAGTTCATGCCCACTTTCTCCTGACCCCCACAGCTGCGTTTCAAAGATACTCTGGGAGGAAAGCTTCACACTGGTGTTCTTATTCAGGCTGTTCTCATAAACTGCTCGTATATTTTCCTACAAAGAGTAATGCACCCAAATTTGTGCATATTCCACATATTCATGAGCCAGTAATTTGGGAAAACCCCCAAATTTTGGAAGGCTGTGATCACGAGACTAATGTGCTGACAGAAGTAAAGAAGGAAGCAGTCGTTAGCCGTCCAGTAAGGAGGAAGGTTGGGGTGGTGGATGGGTCACAAAACACAAGACTTTCCCCCAGACACCAGTGTTCAGAACCTTGCAAACTTCAAGGCTGCTGTCAGCCCTAGAGTGTCTCCTCTGGTCTGAATCAGGGACTCATGTTGTTCCAAAGTTGTATAATTGCCTAGAGTTGGTTGGTGTTCTCACGGCAGCATTTACAAGAGGACCAGATCAAATGCCTTGTGTGAGAAAGCTGCTCTTGATTGGTCAGAATTTCCATGTGGGAAAAATCCAGGAAGTAAAGCAAACGTTGAAGAAGAGTACACTTGCAAGATAAATGTGACCCTTTCTAATGTCACAATGGAGGGACAACTACGCAGGTTGATTTTAGCGCTGCTCATCGTGGACTATATTGCTGTCATTGTTCATTTTAGTCAAAGCATACAGTTTGAAAACGAGGCAAACGCGGCTCCAACTAGAAAACAATGTTTTGATGCATTGGATGTGCTGAATGTGCTGCTCCTCACACACTCACTGACGACTGACTCGAACAAGGTGAAGCCAGCTCTGAGGGATGGAGTCCATCAGCTGTTTTATCTTCTGATGATGATGATGATGATGATGATGATTCATTCATTAAAAACTGCTGATACTTTAACTGCATGCAGCTGATAATACTGGTGTAAATGTCCGACTTCCTCGGTTGCCTGCTAGTTACTAGTTACTATTTACTAGTAATCCAGACTCCAGGGCTGATCTGGTATATTGGCTAGCTTGCTGTTTGCAAATTAATCAACTGACGTTACAAAGCAACCAAAGGCAGATCACTGCAGCTAATGTTAGCCAGCTAGCTGCTCCTCTACATGGATCGACCGTTTGTTGCTTCGTAACGTTAGCTGATAAAGTACTTTGCAAATGGACGCTATGTCGTATTGGAGCCAACTGTTTAAATACAATAAGGGATTGTTAAAGATAACGTTACTCCTAATGCTACTGCTGATACTTCAAATACATGAAGCTGAGAATACTCGAGTACTTTTACTGCTGATACTTTAACTACATGAAGCTGAGAATACTCGAGCACGTTTACTCTACTGAATGTTTAAATTGAGGACTTTTCTTATAATGAAGTATGTTTATATTGTACTTCTACTTGAGAAAAAGTATCCGAGTACATGTTCCACCCCCAGACACTTGTGAAGAGTTATACTCTATAAATGAAGTATGTTTATATTGTACTTCTACTTGAGAAAAAGTATCCGAGTACATGTTCCACCCCCAGACACTTGTGAAGAGTTATACTCTATAAATGAAGTAGTCGTATTCTTTGTGTAGTTACGTGTATAAATACTCGCAGGAAGTGGAGGCTTTGACTTGAAGTGTTGCTAAAGTGACTGATTTCTGTTCCTGGCCGGCGCTGACATCGAGTTCTTCACTGTAGCGTCTCTAATGACTTCCTGTGACCGCGCAATGAGCTGCTGGAAACTTAAGAGCCTTCTGAAAAACCATAATGCCTGCTGAGATGGCGTTTCCATGGCGACCGTAAAGGACAGTGATGCTCAATTACCCGTGTCGCCCCCACACTTCCTTTCGTCCACGGGTCCAAGAGTGTGTGTGCGCTGATGTGTCGGTGTCTTATCGTTTGTTTGTGAAGGCACACATCATGGTTAATGACTTAATTACCTTCTCTGGTTCACTGTGTTACAGCTCCTCCTCCTCTTCCTCCTCCTCTTCCTCCTCCTTCTCCCCTTCTTCTTCTCCTCATTACCATCCATTTACCTCTCAGAGGTGGGGAGGGAGGGCTGGAGGGGCCAGAGAAGAAGAGGAAGGAGACAAAACAGTGTTTTACTTCAGAGGAAAAGTGACACATCAGAATGAGCTCACTTCACGACGGCAACAATCAGCATCGTTAACCCTTTCATGGTCTGCTGGACGTGAACCAACCAGGTCAGCAGGAGGTTAATCACTCTGTGGAGATTTAGAGGACTGACAGTATTTTATTCCAGGCTGGGGGAGCTCTTCTGTGTGGAGTTTGCATGTTCTCTCTGTGTCAGCGTGGGTTTCCTCCAGGTGCTCTGACATGTTCTCCCCGTGTCAGCGTGGGTTTCCTCCAGGTGCTCTGACATGTTCTCCCTGTGTCAGCGTGGGTTTCCTCCAGGTGCTCTGACATGTTCTCCCTGTGTCAGCGTGGGTTTCCTCCAGGTGCTCTGACATGTTCTCCCTGTGTCAGCGTGGGTTTCCTCCAGGTGCTCCAGCTTCCTCCCACAGTCCTGTGTCAGTGTGGGTTTTGAGGTGCTCTGACATGTTCTCCTGTGTCAGCGTGGTTTCTCCAGGTGTCTCCCACATGTGTCAGCCCGTGTCAGCGGGTCTCCAGGTGACCTGAACATGTTCTCCCTGTGTCAGCGTGGGTTTCCTCCAGGTGCTCTGACATGTTCTCCCCGTGTCAGCGTGGGTTTCCTCCAGGTGCTCTGACATGTTCTCCCTGTGTCAGCGTGGGTTTCCTCCAGGTGCTCTGACATGTTCTCCCTGTGTCAGCAAGACATGCAGGTTAATTGATAACTCTAAATTGTCCGTAGGTGTGAGTGTGAGTGTGAATGGTTGTCTGTCTCTATGTGTCAGCCCTGTGATAGTCTGGTGACCTGAACCCTGCCTCTCACCCAGTGTCAGCCGGGATAGGCTCCACCCCCCACAACCCCCAACAGGATAAGCGGTTACAGAAAATGAATGAACTAATGTTAATATTCCTGCAAAGACTCTGATGTGCTTGTTTTAATCTTTTTTTTTTAAACCATGCTCTACGGGTTGTTTAAAAAAATAAAGTTCAATAACGCTAAAAAAAAAAACCTGTTACAACAGACTGGTTTGTTTGTTTGTTTGTTTTGTTTTGTTTTGCTGGTAATGTGATTGACAGGTTCACATGACACAATGTTTTTGTCTGTTCCCACAGTCACCATTTCAGATGAGGCCATTGTGGAGTCATAAAATCTTGCAGTGACTTGGAGGACAGACGTGACAGACTACACGATGGTCTGTTACCAGTAATTGTTGTCTTTCATGACGTGTGTGATGTCATCAGGTTATTCTTGTCCTATTTTCATTACGGTGGACATGATAACCCTTAATACACATAACCTTATTCATCCCTACAACAGGAAATACTTTTTCCCTAACCTGATATGAAGTGTGCGCTGCACATGTGAGCATTTTTGATGATGGCCTCCGTCCAGTCCTTTGGTCTTATCACATTTAACCATAGTTGTCTTTGTTTTTGTTGACGGGCAGTGGCGGCTGGTTTTGAGTCATGACTCCTTCTATTCTGGCTCCCAATAACACAACAAGACAAACACATTTTAACACTCCTATGGAGCCTACAGCCCTGTGGGGGAGAGGCAGCTGCACCTCCAGGTGATAACATGATGTCATCGTGATGTCATCGTGATGTCAGCCCTAAAAGGGTCTGTGTGATCCGCCGTCCTTCTGCTACTGTTTATTTCTGTTGTGCATTGTGCAGCGCCCTCCGCTGGAGACGCATCTTTGATTACAGTGGTTCTGCTGAAAAACTGGTGGAAAGGTTGACGAACCGGAGCTGCTGACACGGCCGTGGTCTCAGTCCAGAGTTCCTTCAGATGTTGCAGTGAACACTACAGACTGGGACCAGAATGAATTTACGATATGATAAAGTGACTGTTTCATGATGTACTGATTTGTCCTGGTGTTTGAGGACGTCCACAGAAAGGCTCCAGAAATCACCCTGAAGATTCTCCCTCCACCTGGCTGATATCAAAGCTGGTGACCAGGTGAGAGCTGAAGCAACGTGCAGCCCTTCAGGCTCTCCGTGCACGCCCACACGATGTCGATCGCACCTGAACTCCAGCTGTGTTGTTCCCGTGTGGTGCACTTAGCTGTCACAGATGAAGCACAGCGAGCTGCAGGGAGAGTGTCTGACTGACAGCTGAGATCAGACTGCTGAGGAAGAGGAAGAGGAGGAGGAGGAGGAAGCAGACAGACAGCGAGGTGGGAGGAAAGCTGCTCAGCCCATCACATCGACTGAAGGCTGTGTGTGAAGTTTGGAAGTCAAGAGTCACTAATGAGAAGCTGCAGAGGTGAGAAAGAAACAATGACCACAAGTTTACATTTACGTTAAGTGCGTAACGTGATGATGCCCAACCACGCTAAACCTAACCTGTGTAATTTGACATTACGTACGTACTGTGATGACGCCAAACCATGTTTATTTCCTGAAACCTCACTTACGTAACCAAGGCGTTAATTTGTCAGATATCATAGGCTGTACGTTGATAAGCTGCTCCTGTGCCTGTCCAAGGTGCTCACTTAGACTCAGCTTCTTGCTGAAAGCTGAAACTGGAGCACTTTGAATCTTCCGAGTTATTTTAAGAGGAAAAAGCAAACGCAGAGCCACGGGGTCAACAGTAACTGACAAGGTGTAATTAGCCCGTCTTACTGTGCAGCTCCAGACGAGGGACGCCTCAGATCTGCCTCACTGTGTGCCTGAAAATCCAGAGGAAATAAGAAGTCTTTATATGAGTTATTTTTGGGTCATTCTGTGGGTTTACTGAGAAAACGTACGTTTTAAAACAAGATCCTCAGAGATTATCATTATTTTTAATGCTTTATGAATCGTGTCTGTTTAAACTGAAGACGTATCAGAGAATGATGGTGAAAAGGTCCGTCAGTGTGTTTAAAGCTCGCTGGGTTATTCATGTCTGCTGCGTGTAGAAGGTGTTGTCACGAACAGTGAGCTGCTGCTGCTGTCTGACTGTAAAGGTCACAGGGATCAGCGCAGTGTTGGTCCATGTTACTGACAACGTCACATGAAATCTGTCTGTCTGTGACTGATCTCTCACACACCAGTTACATGTAAAACTTATTCTTTAGTTAAACGGTTTTTAGCCATCGGCGTGGCCGGTCCACCACTTTGGTCCAGACTGAAATATCTCATCAGCCTCTAAGGGTGCGTTCACACCTGCTCTGTCCGGTTCGGTTCAATCAAACTCGAGTTGCTTTGCCCCCTCAGTGCGGTTCGTTTGGGCAGGCGTGAACACAGCAGTCACACTCGGGTGTGCACCAAAATAAGACAACTCTCAGTCTGAGAGCAGCCTTAAAGGTACAATACAACTACAATACTACAACCTCCTTCACCATCGCCTCGTTAATTGGCATCTATTGGCTGAATCTATGACATCATAAAGGATGCATGGACGTATGAGAGCAGTGACGTTAATAAAGTTTGGGGAGAATAAATGAGCCTTGAGAGGGTCTTGTAGTTCAGCCGAACGCTGAACAAGACTTTTAAGGTGACCACCATGAACTAATCTATCATCTCAGGCTGCTGTCAGCCCTAGAGTGGTCTCCTCTGGTCTGAATCAGGGACTCATGTTGTTCCAAAGTTGTATAATTGCCTAGAGTTGGTTGGTGTTCTCACGGCAGCATTTACAAGAGGACCAGATCAAATGCCTTGTGTGAGAAAGCTGCTCTTGATTGGTCAGAATTTCCATGTGGGAAAAATCCAGGAAGTAAAGCAAACGTTGAAGAAGAGTACACTTGCAAGATAAATGTGACACTTTCTAATGTCACAATGGAGGGACAACTACGCAGGTTGATTTTAGCGCTGCTCATCGTGGACTATATTGCTGTCATTGTTCATTTTAGTCAAAGCATACAGTTTGAAAACGAGGCAAACGCGGCTCCAACTAGAAAACAATGTTTTGATGCATTGGATGTGCTGAATGTGCATATTAAGGCAGTACAGGAGGAGGTGCACATTAATAATCCTCCAGGACTGTAACATGCTCATGTTTAACCCAAACAATGTGTCATGTGACTGCAGTTGCTTCACATCCAGGTCGCAACACCTTCTCACCACAAACCAACCGCACCAGAGTTCCTTTGGAACCAGACTGAGATTTAATTGAACCGAACCAAACAGGGCAGGTGTGAAAGTCCTGTATGACATAATGTGTGTAAGATTATTCACAGGAAAATTTCATTACACTCCCAAAACTTTTGAGAATGTGACTATTTCCATGACTTTTCCAGGCCTGGCAAACAAGACTGTGGAATTCCATGACCTTGCCAGATTTTCCATGACCATGAGAACCCCGTATGTTACGGCATGCAGAAGGTTGTCCACGGGAGATTAGCGTGACAATTTCAGAAAACGTAACAAAATGGCTTTACCTTTCCAAAATTTTCAATGATTTTTACTGGTTACATGACTTTTCCAGGTTTTCCATGACCGTGAGGATGCTGAATCTTAGGCCTATATTAGGTGTAAGATTATCCACCCAAGATTTAATTACACACAATACATTTCAATGACTTTCACAACACATTTAAGCATTTTACTATTTTTACAACTTTTCCAGGCCTGGAGAATATAAAGAAATTCCATGACTTTTTCCAGGTTTTCCATGACCATGGGGACCCTGTTATTTTTAACTTATTGAGTATTGGATCAGTGGTTGCAGCTCTGATAAAGAGTAAACCATCACAGCAGTGAAAAGAGAGCAGCTCATTACACCACAGTGAACACAGGTTATAGTTGTAACTGGCGCCCTCTGGTGGCTGTAACATGTGTCTGAATGAACACATGAGTCGGTCACACTGAGGACCAGATGTGAATGAACACATGCACAGCAGACACACATACGTTAAGTGTAGGTACTTTATTGTTGGAATAAGAGGAGTTGAGTGGAGCCCAGTGGAACATGGTACAGTACATGTGTCAATGTAAACTGTCTGAGAGTAACGTTTGAGTCCCGAACCACATCTGATCCCTGTGGAACATGTTAAGCAAAGACTACTGAGGTCATCAGGTTGGTCAAGTACTGAGGCAGAACGAGTCAGACCACCACTCAGCGCTCCAGGAAGCAGACAGAGCCGAGCTTCCTGCAGAGTGAGGAGGGTCTGATGCTGTGAGGACACACACTATGTCTAATAACAGAGAGGGATGCAGGAGTTAGTGGGGGAGCTCGTGGGCCACCAGTTTGTAGTGGGAACCACAGGACGGGCAGCGCTGGGCCTCGCCCTCATGGAGCCAGAACCAAACCACGGCTGTGTTGTCCTCTTCACCTGCACACAGGAAACAAGGTGAGAGACGCACAGAAGGACAACATGAACAGGAAAAACATTTTAACTGCGTGAGCAACGACAAATGTGACTCTGGGTGTTTCCAGAACATGTGGCTTCAGCTGGTGTTTGTTAACCTTTCAACTGTGCAACAGAAACACTGCGTCACTGCCTACACTGGTATTTAAGATATTAAGTTATTGAAGTCTGTGAAACATGATCATTGATAAAAGTACTGAGATTCTATCATTTAAAAAATCTGACGTTTTTAAATCAGATTTTACGTTTACATTTTGATCCAAAAGATTTTAAATGTAGAAACAATATTTTTTTACACTCCGTAAGTTATTTAATTTTAGAGACGCGATTATTTTTATGAGCATGTGTTAGAGTCATCACTCCTTCCTCTGCTGCTGTCGCACATTTTCACCTGGTAACGTAACGTACCGATCATCAGCGTACAACATGAAGAGAATTTATTCATGACATTACTTTAGTTTAGTTTATTTTCGTAAGAACAGTCTAATCTGATAGTTGTGTTTCCTTTACTCAGCTGAGAATCAGGATCCTTGTGTTCTCGTTCCCTCAGAATGAGCTGTTCATACCTCCACAGGGAGCAGGTCCTCGTCTACACAGATCACCATGTTGCACCGCCATGTTTCTACAGTAGCCCGGAACGGACAAACCAAACACTGACTCTAGATAGAGACATTCACGCGTTCACGTCAGGTACCGCAGTGAGCTGCGCCTCAGATGAACCCATCAGTGTTGGAGAAACAGATTTTTGTAACATGAAAAATCTTTATTCAGTGTTTCACCAGTTTAAATCAGCTGTGGTCTTATTTATAAAAGACAGAGGTGAACGCCACTTCCCACGCAACTGTTGTTATTCAAACTGACCTGATGGGAGGAACTTTGACCCGTGCTTGCCAACATTCTGGAGACAGGAAATAGGCGACGCAGATGATGAGGTGGAGCATGATTGCAGAGACTGCTGAATATTTTTCAGCGCACGCCATTTTTGGCTTTTGTCTGGTGCACATTTTGAGTTTGGCTCCTGCGCACTGTTTTATCAGTGTTAATTTTGACGACTATTTTAGATTTTGTCTCAACACAAAAAAGTTTGTTATAGTCACATTTAAGTTATTTTTATCCTTTATAGCTTGTCAGTGAAAATTTAAAACATTTTAGTCGACAAAACTTTATAATGTTTTATTAGACGGAAAGTTTGAATTGTTACTGTTAAAAATTCCTGACATTTGAGTCTAGTTTTAGTCATTGTGTTTTCTATGTGTGTTTTAATCTTGAACTAATCCAGAGCACGGCTGTTCTTTGTCTTCAATGTGCGACAGCCCACCTCTAACATTTATTGTCTCGTCTCATCACTGAAAATGCAACGTAGGTTTCGTCTCAACTTTTTATTGTCAAGATCTATTTTTAGTTCATCATCGTCTCGTTCTCATCACTGAAAAAAGGAAATTCAGACGGTTATAAACGAGACGTCTGCTCTGTGTGTTTCTTAGAGGAAGAGACCTCTGAGGAGAATTCAGCTCCTCAACAATCAACACTGAAGGAACTCTGACCAGGACAAGTTTCAGCTGGTTGTAATCTGTAATCTGTAATCTGTAATCCTCACTGATAGACACACTGAATCTGACACACTAGTTTTAGTTCACCACAATAACTCTGATCCAAACCGGTCAGATAATATGTAACTACTTACAGACACATCCCACAATCCTCTTGTTGGTGATGGAGGGGACGAGGTGAGGGTCTGCCTTGGAGCCGGCGTACTCCTTTGGTTTCATCATGCTGTAGGGATCCTGCAGGAGACGAGAGGATTCAGTCAGGTCAGAGACACGACCACGGAGCATCGTCTACATCTGAACACGACTGGGTTTATATCTGACATAAAGCAGAACTTCACTGAGGCCGATACAGGTGATGTGGTGTCGAGGAATTATTCTAACTAATATGAGACTTTGCAGTTAAACAGTGAGCCACACACCAGAGACTCACACTGGTGCAGCTGGGACAATCCCAGTTCACCGCTGTGTGTGTGTGTTGTATATTAACAGGAGAGAAAAATGTGGTAGTGAATTCTGTGTAACGAGAGCTGAGTAACGTTAGCATGTATGGAACTCAGTGAAACATGACATCATCACAGGCGTCATGTCTGAAGGGTTCTGATGTCACGGTGAGTTTAATGAATCCTATCTATAGTTAATGTGATGGTTTAACATCTTTCCCAACATTTACAGGCTGGCCCCGCCCTCGCCACGCCCCCCGGCTACGACCACGCACTGACAGTAACTACGCTCTGTGATTACAGGCCACAGATAATCGATCTTACCGATCCCTCCTTCATGGCCTTCATGATGACTTTCTCCAGGCCGGTGGCTTGTTCCTCATCAGTGGGGATCCCTGCCGAAGAACAAGTTACATCTGATTAATTAAAGGAGCGAGACAGAGTCCTTACTCAGCCTCCTTCCTTCCTTCCTTCCTTCCCTTACTGAGCCTCCTTCCTTTACCATGACCTAAAGAACTGTTTACTTGGGACTGGTGGTGGTCGGGCAGTTTGGTTACGTTTGTTAGAAAATATTGCAGGTTTCAGGCAACAGCGAGACAAAGCAGCGCTCCTCGTAAGTTATTAACAACTTACAAAACATTCCACAAACAGTCCACCTTCCACCCTCTCTGTCAACCTGTCAACTCACAGCAGCAGCTTCATCATCACTTCACTCTTTGCCGTTGTATTTAGCCGTCTAGATCACATGACGCTGACCTGGGACACTTGAAAAAACAGACGAAAGATCTACACACAGATCTGGTACTAAAAGGTGGAGCTGTGAACCCTGCAGTCTGATTGGTCAGTAGAGGACGCTCACTCTGGTTTTATGTAACCTCTGTTCATACATCAGTAAACTACAACTATAAAATGAAAGAGAACAAAATAACTTCATTCACTGGGCCGACTGCCGGCAACTTTTAAGGTGGAACGTTAACTTGTAATGTTACTCAATGCATGAGTTGATGACGTGAATCCATCAGCACACCTTAAATTTAATAGTTTTTTTGAGGATTTTATTAAAAAAAAAAAAAAAAGAAAGTTTTACATAGTACGAATATTTTCCGGTCATTTCATTAACATTTTTTTTGACAGATTTCAACACAGGCCCACAAATATTGATCCATATCCCATAATAATCAGACTGAGACCCTCCCTGACTCCACGGACATTCAGTTACTTCTGTAATGGCTCTACACCATCACAGTATTATTAACGTCATCAGTGGATGAGTGTGAACACATGAATGTGTCAGACCTGACAACATGACCCTCATCCATGTCACGGCAACATCAGCTCTGCTGACGTCATTTAGATTAACTTCAGTAACTGATTACACTACACGCAGAATAATATTGTTACTGTAATACTGATTTTAAATGAAGCTAACTAGCAATGGATTACATTTGGAGAGTAACCTGCCCTACACTGTGTGAGACCTGTGACCTGCACAGACTGGTTCACTCTGAGGAGCTAACCGGCTAACGTCCCATGTTTTAGTCGCAATTAACACTAAAGTTAGAAATATATAATGTAACTCAGTGTATGAAATATAAACATAAGCAGAGACACAGCTGAGCCAAGTTAACGAGCAGCACTCATTGACTTTAATTAATTTAATGACTGAAAATGACGTTTGACCTCTCGCAGTTAGCGGAGCAGCACTGCTAATGTTGCTAATGCTAACCGGTTAGCTAGCGTGTGGAGCCCGGATTTAAGCCTTCTTTCCTCGGTGTGTGCGGTTTCATAACTCGGTGTCGGTGCGGTCCTCACCTCCAGCCGCCATGCCGCGGGCCACAGCGGGCACCGGGGCCGCCCGGAGGGTCGTAGCGGCTCTGAAAGCCGAGCGGAGCAGTAACCTTGCTGCCATGTCTCCTTCTTCCTCTGGGTATAATCTGGTCGCGCGCTGATGACGTAAAACAGAAATTCTTCTTCTTCTTCTTTTTCCTCTCGGCGCTTTATAGCGGCCAGCATCCATGTGTTGCATTACCGCCACCTGCTGGATTATATCTGTCCCACAGTGCGACGTATTTAATTAATCTTTAATGTAATAAAATAAACTATGAACTGATTTTAAGACATTTTCAGAACATAAATCTGAACATTGGATAAAGTTCACATTTTATTTTGTTGTCACATTAAAGTCAAAGATTTTCACAGATTTTTATTCAATAAACCAGAAATTACGGTAAAAACACTTACATCTTCACTTTAAAGTGAAGTATTGCACAGATGTAAGTGTGCGAAAATCCTCTCTTTGCTTTTGCACTTTTATGTTTCCAGCACCTTAACCAAGACTGATCCAGGCTGAGCGGTGGTCCAGCTGCAGTTTTGCAGAAATTAAAAAATAAAATAAAAGTTTTTGACTTAAAATAAAATAAAACAAAGTTTTCGACATAAAATGAAATAAAATTCATCCTCCACCCGCTCTCTGTCTTAATATGTGGTCCCTTTGTAGTGTAGTGTGTAGTATTGTTTATTTGCCTTTTGTTTGAGTGTTCTTTGATTGAGTGTTTTGTTTGAGTGCCTGTTTCTGTGCGTATTCTTTTGTAAAGCGTCTTTGAGTATCTAGAAAAGCACTATATAAAACCGATTTATTATTATTATTATTATTATTATTATTATTAATAAAATAAAAGTTTTTGACTTCAAATAAAATAAAATAAAGGGCGGCACAGTGGTGTGGTGGTTAGCACTGTCGCCTCACAGCAAGAGGGTTCCCGGTTTGATCTCGGGTGTGGGGGCCCTTCTGTGAGGAGTTTGCATGTTCTCCCTGTGTCAGCGTGGGTTTCCTCCAGGTGCTCTGACATGTTCTCCCTGTGTCAGCGTGGGTTTCCTCCAGGTGCTCTGACATGTTCTCCCTGTGTCAGCGTGGGTTTCCTCCAGGTGCTCTGACATGTTCTCCCTGTGTCAGCGTGGGTTTCCTCCAGGTGCTCTGACATGTTCTCCCCGTGTCAGCGTGGGTTTCCTCCAGGTGCTCTGACATGTTCTCCCTGTGTCAGCGTGGGTTTCCTCCAGGTGCTCTGACATGTTCTCCCTGTGTCAGCGTGGGTTTCCTCCTGGTGCTCTGACATGTTCTCCCTGTGTCAGCGTGGGTTTCCTCCAGGTGCTCTGACATGTTCTCCCCGTGTCAGCGTGGGTTTCCTCCAGGTGCTCTGACATGTTCTCCCCGTGTCAGCGTGGGTTTCCTCCAGGTGCTCTGACATGTTCTCCCCGTATCAGCGTCTCCGGGCACTCCGGCTTCCTCCCACAGTCCAAAGACATGCAGGTTAATTGGTGACTCTAAATTGTCCGTAGGTGTGAATGTGAGTGTGAATGGTTGTCTGTCTCTATGTGTCAGTCCTGTGATAGTCTGATGACCTGTCCAGGGTGAACCCTGCCTCTCACCCAGTGTCAGCTGGGATAGGCTCCAGCCCCCACGACCCTCAAGAGGATAAGCGGTTAGAAGAAGATGGATGGAAATAAAATAAAATAGAACAAAATGTAGAAAAGTTGCCTTTTTGGGGGCTAATGGTGCTTGAGACTCACAGAACTTTGAGCCTTTTGAAGACAAACACTGCACCCAACAGGAAGTCAGTCTTCTCTCTCCTCCATCATTTAGAAATCAGTTCTATCAAACCAGGTCTCCTACTCTGAGTTGTCTTCTTCATTTGTCCTGTCCACTGCTGAAGTGTGTTGTGCCACAGTGAGAATCATGCGTGTCAAACAGACGGTGCTCTATAGTCACATGGATTAAAGAAACCTGAGATGCACCAATAATTTTCAGGCACACAGGTCTCATAGTTTCAGCCACCGCCCTCATGACCACACCTTACCTGACATGCTGATTGACTGATAAATCACGAGCTTCACCTTTTGCTCAGTTTCCTTTGTATCAGGACATTCCAGCAACGCCCACATCACTGCTGACGATGGGTCAGTCAGCCTGTTGATCTTGAATTCATAGAGCCGTTGTTATGAAACTAAAAGATGATCCAGCAGCATTATGTTTGATACCAAATGGACAGAACCTTGAGGAGACTGGCTGCACTGGAACATCATGAGCCTTAAGGCTCATTTATGCTCAACGTTAAATACCAGCAGCATTATGTTTGATACCAAATGGACAGAACCTTGAGGAGACTGGCTGCACTGGAACATCATGAGCCTTAAGGCTCATTTATGCTCAACGTTAAATACGGATTCGGATACGGACGGAGCCTTCTGTCTGTGCTCCGCGTTCATTTCGTCCGTATTTCTGCACGTTTTCATAAAGCTTACGGATACGGGCCAAACGGAGCAGTACCATCGGGAACTGTGGGGGCAGTGTTGCTGTCACTACCCGATACGTAGTTCTAGTGAGACACGAAGAAGAAATAACAATTCAGTTTCTCTCATCGGCAGTACTAGAGAAAAGAATTCTTCGTCCTCCAGTCGCGATGTATTTAACGGCCTCACCGACCACCGCCTCCTACAACGCTGCCTCTGTTTATGTCTTTTATGCAACAGGTACATTATCAATATCTCCTCCACAGTCGCCATGTTTGTTTTTGAGTTTGTTGTTGTCATAAACTTTTGACGCTGGGCTGCCCCCTGGTGGATATATTGGTTAACATCCATGCCAACGTAAAGGACGCATGGAAGTATGTGGGCAGTGACAGTAACATCGTTTGAAACGGACGTATACATTTTCGTACATAAAGGGAGCATAAATGGGCCTTTAAACCCTGTTTGCTTTACATTTGAACTGTGATCTTCATTTAATGACGTAAAACATGCAGTGAGAGCAGAATTATCCTTTAATTATCCTCTGCAGTTGTTTCCAGCCTGTTGTTGATTGGACTGTAATTTTGTTTGTTGGCATAGGAGATTTTTTGGAGCCATTTACAGGGGTCATACTTTAACAAACTCCGACAGATTTAACGTTGACATTTTATGGCTCTCATGCTCGGTTGTGACCGAACAGTTCGACAACACGTCCAAACAATTTTCAAAGTCAATGCCCTCACCTTTGATTTTCACAAAGATTATTGAAATTTGGTCGGTATATGCAACATAACCAGACGTGCAAACAAAAGCCTGTTGGAGCTGTACCCTAACCCAACAGAAAGTCAACCATTTTCAATTTACTGAGGAATTTTTGTGCCTTTTTCTGTTTCCAAGTGCTGTAATTTTCTTACTCTTCTTTATAATATGAACTTGATATGAACCACGGAGGCAAGGAGGTCGATACCGTCCAGCACTTTGTGCCACTAAAAGATTTAGTGCTGCTGTGCAATGCAGAGATACATGGACAACAGTTGTCTGACTGAACCAGTTTGTTAAGGTTGGAAAGGTATTGACGGAGTCAAACTTTCTGGAGCAATGACTCATAAGCGAAACTTCTTCCAACTGAAACACGTTTCATCAAAATGATCCATCCTGCCAACTGGACAGATAACATTGCCCTCTGAGCGGAGCCTTCTCTGAGACAAGTGTGCAGAGACCATCTACAAAGTGCGACACCACAAAGACATATCCAGTAAAATTCAGCTTCACTCTTAGAAAATAGTTTATGTGCCTAATGTTTAAAATTCAGTAATGAACAAACTGTAGTTGATGAATTAAGTCCTAATATGAGTCAACTCTCAAATTATTCTGTGGCCCATACATCATTTAGATAAACTGTTCATTGCACATGATGTCAACTGTTTTCTTATTTCGTCCCACACCATACAAGTGTTAAAAAAGTTACTGCATGTGCTCAGGGATGAATGCAGCAACAGGGGGGAGGAGACCCCAGGCAGGTGTTGAACGGGCACTGGACCAGTTTCAGGCTAAAGTACCAGTTAATCAGGGACAAAAGCTGCATCCCCCAGTTGGGAAAAGGCAGATTTTTGGTGATGGTTCCGGTTAGGGTAAGGTAAGTATTGGTTAACTGCCCTCCTCTCAGTCTGGTGGTTGAGCTGGTTTGGTTTAGACATGAGGAGTGAGACCATTTACGGTTAGAATAATGGGGTAAGCCAATCAGAGGCAGAAGAAGGCAGAGTAGGGCGAGGTCACACCTTTGCCAGCTTAAAAACATCACCTGCTGGAACTCTCCTCCCTTCCTGTTTTTTCTGATTGTTTGAAGTCACATTGTTTCTCTGAAATCACGTGACAACAAAATGCCCAAAACACCGTTAAACAAGACAAATTCAGGAATGTTTGCATGAGATAGGAGGACCTTCTGAAAAGACCACGGTACACGCTGCTGTTTTACTTTAGTTTCTACTGTATAGTCTGATGTTGTTTTTATAAACTCTCTTTTACTGATATTTGCACTGCAGGTTGCATTCAATTTTGTTAGACGTGTACAGTGTTAATGAAGATATTACTGCAGTCTGTGGAGTCAGTCAGCTGTTTGTGTCTGAGAGTGTTTCTGTGAAATCATGTGACCACAGGACGTCCATCCTCTCTGCTGCTATATAAACAGCTGTCTGCGCTCTCTGCCTCGTCAGCACCAGAGACCTTCAACACAGGTAAGAACACTTTGAAACAGGAAGGATGAGATACTTTAAAATCTGATCATGTACAGAGATAGAATTGTCTTAAAAATGTTTGTGTGATCAGATTGACAATTTGTGTGTAACTGTGTAATCTGTAAATATGAAACGCCTCCTAGAAATATTAAAAAAAAGATTTGTTAACTTACAAATATTTTTTGTAAATATAAAATGGACCTGAAAATTAAAAACAAAAATCAGTGAATACATTAAATTAATTTACAAATAAATGAAAAGCTACTCTTGTAGATTTCTACAAGCGTGTATAAACTGTTGTTTGTTTGCTGTAAATAATCAGCGATAAGCACCATGCATTCATATTAATGTGACACAGTGAGTATTAGTGTTTATTTATTTATTAAAGGTATATTATCTTGCACATACTATCATATACATTTCTGCTTGTGTATAAACGGCTTGTGTGGGCTACTTCTAAGGTGCAGACGAGAAATACAGATAATAATTATGTTACATAAGTTACATTCATGCAACAGTGTGTAGGGGAGGAGGGGCTGCATGGGTCTGTGTGCGTGTTGGAGGAAGTGTGTGTGTGTGTGTGTGTGTGTGTGTGTGTTCAGTGTAGTGATGGCTTGTGGAAAGAAGCTGTCTCTGGGCCGTTTCATTCCCAATCAAAACACTCTGCTAAGAACTGTATCACCTTTTTAACACTGGACTTCAAAATTGTTTGTAAATGCAAAATACTTGAATTTTAAACATGCAATAAATCATGATTAATAAAATGAATTGTTAGACAGCCCTACACTTGAGCGTTTGGTTGATTCCTCTTTTTGTTATATCTGATGATGTTTTTTATGAACAGCTGTGGTTGATTTTAAACTCTGTGTAGGAGGTGGGTGTCTTTAATCATGTTAGTTATGATATCGTATCTACAGTATCAGGAGGTGTACGTCACTGACTTGTATTTCTTTTATCCAAAGAAATCATAACGTGATCCATCCTCAAGCTTCCTCTGAACCTGTTACCATGGCGACGTGAGTAATACCAACACTCCTAAAAAATCAGAGTGTTTTAGTGTTCAATAGTTTTATTCCAGAAATGTGTACGTGTTAGCATGGAGTCTGACTGTACGCATCTTTAAGTGAAATCAACTCAGTTTAGGCCATTTTGGTTGAAATATTTTCTTTGGCATTGATCATGCTTTTTGGTGATGAGACTGATTATTCTGAATGATGAACTGATTGACCTAATATCACTGCTTAGTTTGTAAATATATAGTTTGGATATATTGGTTCATGTTTTGTTGCTAGTTTGGCTAACATTCTTTATTACAGGCCACAGTGATGTTTCATTATTCCGTTCGATGTTCAGTACATGTCCGTGAAGATTCTCAGTCATCCAGGTCATGGTAATCTGAAGTGCTATATCATAGGCAACTGGACTTGCCTGAGTTTCTTGAATACGTTTTGCCTCTCATCCATGAGGCTTCTTCAGTTCTAAATGACTGGTACAGAGTCACAGTCTTTAAACTCTGTGTGGGTGTGAACCCGTACAGAGTTGTTAGGGTCACATGTGAGTCGTTCATGTTAAGGTCAGGTGGGTGCAAGGGTGAATGGGTGTGAAGTCATCTGGGGAGGGAACTCAAGACTGCACTGTAGGTGGATGATTAGTGGTGTCGTAGGCCACCTGTTCTTTTTAACAATGGTCCATCCAGTTTGACATAGATGGCTTCTTTTACTCCTCTTTTTTTGGCCAGAGAAGACAGATGGTATGAAAGACCCACATGATGGAGGGGTGGGCTAACAACTCACATGTGTAAGGTTTCACATCCAGACAGGGTTTAAAGCCCCCAACACCACACCAGTCCGTTAGAACTGAAGAAGCCTCTTGAATGTGAGGCAAAACATCTTCAAGAACTCAAGCAAGTCCAGTTGGCCGCGAATGTAACACTTAGAATCTATGTTCAGTTGTGTTTGACTCATATATTTACTTTTCTACAGGAATGTGTCATCCAAATATTATAACATCCCCAAAGTTCTGATCCATTCAGGATCTCCTACTCTCTACAAGCTATATTCAGAGAAAGAGAGTATTGGAACTCTGACAAAAATGACTCTTGGTGAAAAAAATCCAAACAAGAAAAACAAAACCATCTTGCTTGTGGGTGAAACAGGAGCAGGAAAATCTACTCTGATCAACACTCTGGTCAACTACGCCATGGGAGTGGAGTGGGAGGACGATGTCTGGTTTCAGATCGTAGAGGACGAGAAGAGACGTCAGTCACAAAGTCAGACATCAGATGTGATCGTGTACAAGATCTTTGGTTTTGAAGATTAAACTCTGCCCTACTCTCTGACCATCATCGACACTCCTGGATTTGGGAGCACTACTGGGATTGAACACGATGCCATCATCTGTCAAAGATTATTTGACTTGTTCTCCTCACACGATGGCGTCCATGAGATCAATGCAGTGGGTCTGGTGATGTAAGCAACTGATAATCGACTGAGTGATCGACTGAGGTACATCTTTGATTCAGTCATGTCTCTGTTTGGAAAAAACCTGGAGGAGAAGATTGTCGTCCTCATCACACACTCAGATGGTCTGACTCCTGAAAATGTTCTACGAGCTCTAGAAGACGCAAAAATCAAATGTGCCAAAGATAAGAAGAATCAGCCTCTTCATTTTATGTTGAATAACCGCCAGAGCACAGAGAGAACAAAGCCAAATAAGGTCATTTTAAAGAGTGTGTGGGATGTAACAATGAAAGGAATGAAACAATTCACTGATTTCCTGAAAAAAACTGAACCTCAGAACCTGATGAAAACCATCGAAGTGTTGAGGGCACAAATCAGACTGACAGCCTGCTTCCAAAACCTGCAGGAGAGGATCGAGCTGACTGAACTAAAACAGAGAGAAATCCATCAGACTCAGGAAGCTCTGGAGAAATATGAACGAGAGATGAAGAAGAACGAGGAGTTCACTGTAGATGTTGATGAGGTCTACACAGAAAGAGAACCTATCTATGGTGGAATGTGGTGGTTGGTGTTCTTTCAGGGAGCTGTCTGCTGTACTGTCTGCAAGGAGAACTGTCACTATCCTGGATGCACAATGGCCTGGAAACCAGAACACTGTGAGGTCATGAAAGATGGCCGCTGCACTTCATGTACCGGGAAGTGTCCTGCATCAGCTCATCTGAAAGAAAACTGGAAGTTTGTGACCAAGACAAAGAGAGTTAAAAAGACTCTACAAGCTGTGAAAGAGAAGTATGAACAGAGTAAAACAGACAGTAAGAAGACATCAAGTCTTTTGGAAGATCTGAAAAAGAAAATGGAAGAACTTCAGAGAGAAAAGGATCAGTTCCTGGAAGAGTCCTTCAATCATGTCATCAAACTGGAGCAGAATGCCCTGAAAGTTAATGCAGTGTCCACTCATGTCCACTTGGACCTCCTGATTGAGAAGATGAAGGAGAAAGGAGACACAGAGAAGGTCCAGAAACTGGAAGAGATTAAAAGACGAATGGATGAAGGAACCAGATCAGTGTGGCGCTACATGTCTGCAGCTGGTAAAGTACTGAAAGAACAAATTCCACGGGTGACTTTTTAAACTTAATACAATTTTGGGACCCATTGACTGTCAGTCTGATGATGTTGAAGCATCTGGGGGTGAGGGTAGATATTTTGGGCTGAGCCAGTGGATATCTGAGTCAAGACTTCCTCTTCTGTGCCCAAGTTATTTTGGCTAATATAAAACATGTAAACAGATATCTGCCTGTGAATGTGGAGATTTTCTTTCTAAAGCTAAATCATTATAAGATGATAGTCGACGGGCTCTGAGTTTGTTTTTCAGCCAGTGCGCTCTGCCTCTCCACACAGACCTACCTGCTGCTCAGACATGACTGGTCAATAATATTCAGACTGCAGATGAAAGCCAGAACACTCCTGACACCAAAATCTTGACCTGACACCTCCAGATTCTGCAAACATATATAGATAAATGTTTCTAGACATTAAACATAACAAAATATGTTTTTTATTATATTTAGTGTGTGTGTGAGGCAAGGAAAGATTATTTCTATAACACATTTTGGTAACAAGGCAGTTCAAAGGAGAGGGAGGAGGAAATCAAACCAGTTTAGCACTGTGCCAGAGTCCCAGTTTCCCAGTCGGTCTGGTAATATGTTGTGGTCGACCGTGTCAATTGTGTCACTGAGATCCAGAAATACTGAGACTATAGTTCTGCCACTCTCTGTGTTTTAAGTGAATGTCATTGAAGACTTTAACAAGGGCTCAGCTAATTTGTCCATTCATCTATTTTTCACATTATTATTTAATTTCTATTTGCTTATGGAAAATTGTAAAACATTTTGTCATAGATTTTGTTTTCAGAGGTCATTTCTTATTTAGTTTTATGCTTGTTTTTGTTGGAGATAAAAATTTATTTTTTTATTGATGAAATTAAAATCTGTACTGCTGGGAGGAAATGAAGAAAGGGAAGAAAATAACAACATAAAAAAAGACAAGAAATGAAGTCCATTATCTGTCAGCATACGTCTTGCGTCACTTCATGTGTGAACAAAGTGCTTTCACTAGTTTCACAGTGTACAGCAGAAGCAGATACATCCAGTATGTACACTGTGGCAGTTGATGAAATAATCTCAACTCAATGTTCACTTGTTCTGGAGCTTTTGACTGAATTTGAGTGTTTCACCTGTCAAGCCAACATGGATGAGACGTCGTGGAGTTGCTCAGAATCATGGGAAGTAGATTCAATCTGTTGATGAAGACCATGTGATTCGGTCAAAAGCTCTGGATTGAGATGGAGTGAGGACGCCCCCTGCTGGTTAATGTTGAGTACAACAGCTCTCTCCTTGCTCAAATCACAAATTAAGGTCACATGGTGTTGGACAGAAATACTTTTATTTATCTGTAGTTTCTTTGTGTTGGTTCATTGTTTTTAATCTTTTAATGGATATGAAGCTGTCATTGATTCTGATGTTGACAGACGTTTTAATAAACTCTTGTTGTGACAGTAACACAACACTGACATATATAATAAATACAGTATAAACATATAAATCAGTTAAACATGACGTTTTCTTCTCATATTAATCAGCTTATATTGAGCATGTCGCATGTAAACTCAGATTGTCGTATGTGCTCTGATTTTTATTACAATCAATATTATTACATGTTAGTTACCCGCTGTCTTCATGTGTGTTCATGCTTGTAACGACTAGTTAAAACATGTCACTAAGCCACCGACACCCCAAAACTCTGCCTTTCTAACTGTAACTGTATTTAAGGTGTGCTCAGTAAATGAATGAGTAAATGAAATAAAGAGCAAACAGCTGAAAATGAACTAAACCTGCTTTGTTGCTTTAAACAAACATGATTCAACAATTTGGCACAGTGGTAGAGGGTCATGGGAGGATGCCAATGAAGCAATATTACATCAATTGGCCAAAGGGGGGCGCTATAGCAACCCATTGAAATGTCAAACTTTGAATGTGCATATCTCATGCCCCGTATGTGGTAGAGACATGAAACTTTGCACAGAGATGCCTCTCCTCATGAGGAACACATTTGCCTCAAGAACCCATAACTTCCGCTTATATAGATTTTCCGCCATTTTGAATGTTTTGAAAAACACTTCAAATGGATCTCTTCCTAGGAAGTTTGAGCGATCTGCATGAAACTGGGTGAACATAATCTAGGGAGCAATATCTAAAGTTCCCTCTTGGCAAAAGTTGGAAAACTTCCTAAAACTGAGCTTCTATAAGGCAATGAATATTGCGGAGGGCGTGGCTCATCACATAAAGGTGTAGAACATCTCAAGGGTTTCACCCATCACCACGCAACTTTGTAGGCATATGACCACACATAATCTGAGGGGACCCCTCCATTATTGACCCCATCAAACAAAATGGGGGCGCTAGAGAGCTCATTTCTTATCTAGGCCTAACCGCCATATGGATTTTTACTGAACTTGGTAGATATGTAGAACAGGACGCCTCAAGGTGACTGGAGAAATTTAACTCTAATTGGCAACTGGGTGGCGCTATAACAACAGAAAAATGCTTCAAAATGGCTAAAATGTGACCGATCGCTGTGGCTCCCCCTGTGGACCAATGTTGGTGTTGTTTCTAATGTTTGGTATGACTAAGTCATGGTATGGTATGCTGCACATAATCACGGAAACTGTCAGTGTGTCATTCTGTCAGTCAGTCATTCTGTCTGTCCCACGTTTTTCTACTCACTGACGTGGTCAATCTACTGTACTTTCAATAAAGCAATCGTACTATCAGCTTCACAAACACTCTGTCTGAATACATTGCTCTTCTTAATGGGTTCAGTTGACTATTTAATCTGCAATTTCCTATGACCTGTGTCCCAAACACACACCATGTGAAACTGTACGTGGGCAGCTGTGCACTCAGTGGGTATGGACTAGTGTTTCTATATTGTTGACAGTAAACAAAACACTCTGAGTTTTCTCCATGACTGAATATAGTGATAAATCCTACTGGACCTCAGACACTAAAATAGCTACTGACAATGCCACAAACATTCATCCTGAAAAATCAGCTGTGTGAGTGAAATGTTTAAAGGAGCACTAACCACAGTGAACTGGACCAGTTAAAAGCTGCGCCTGTTGTCAAGTGGCAACTGACACTGACACTTCAACTGACAATCTCTATTTCAGAGCCAAAGGAGACGTACATGCTTCAAATGACTGGTTGAATGGCTGTGAAGTTTAACATGAGCACTAACCACAATGCACAGGAACTGGCCTCCCCACACACATTCATCGAGAGATGAGCTCAATAAAGACGGTCTGGACTGCTTCAAAGGTGTACCCCATGATGTTCACGGCATACAGAAGGTAAAAGGGGTCTGCAACAGCAGTGCAGAGGTCTGGTAGGTCACGCAGCACGACGGCCCCCTCCAACACAACAGCCACGTCTTGAACATTTGGTGATATGGCACAGCATCATCTTCTATGATGGCGTGGAGGGCAACAGACACACCTCTGAGGATCCTTTGTTCATGGTCAGTGTCCTGAGGAAAGTAACTCTGTAAATCTTTTTTCAGTCTGTGGAAGTTTTACAAAGATGTGTTAAAGTCTGACTCAACAACAGCATCTCTTTCAAAAACCAGTGACACTGTTGTAATCACACAGCAACTTTGTTGTGATGAGTTTTGTTAAAAGGACAGTTTGATGAAAGATGAACAGTTGTTAGAAAACATCAATACAAAGGTACAAGAAGCTTGTGGATCTAAAAAGTGAAGCTGAAACATCGACTGTACCTGTAAATTATATATTTTTATAGTTTAGTTTTTTATCATGTAAATCTCGTCACTGTGAAACCTAAATCTGAGGACATTGTATAAACTGTATAAACTGTCACATCCATCCACCTCAGGTTTATTTAAAAATCCCTGTACATGAATCTTTCTATATTGATCTTATTATTCCAGCGCCCTCTGCACTCTGCACCATCCTACTGTTTACACCTACAGCTACATTTATATCTGCTCATAGTTAATTGTTGGTGTTTGTCTTTGTCCGTCTTTGTTGTCCTTGTTTTTATTTTTGTGTGTATTTTTGTGTTTGTAGATTACAGCAACCTCCAGGACTAAAAAATAAAACCAACACTGGTGACAAAACCTGCAGTTCCTCTACTGTCCACTAGAGGCTGGCTTCAACAGTGAGTCAGTCCCCACAGACCTCCATGTTAACATGTAGAAATAAACATGTTTACAGCCTGGTACAAAAAACATTCATGACAACTGTATGGGGCTGAATTTAGATAGAACTCACCTGTTTACATTTTATTAATGCTTAAATGTTACGCATCATTAAGGGCGGGGCCTCTTTGAGTGACACACTGTCGATTTATAGTGAACTGTCAGATCCACCCCTTGCTCCTCCACTCCTCCACTCCTCCACCCTCTTGTCACTTCAGGCTCCAAAAAAACAAGATGGCGATGACCAAAATGCCAAACTTCAAAATGGGTTTCCCCAAACCAGCGTGTGACATCACGGGGGTTACGTCCATGATTGTTTTTACGGTCTGTTGTTACATAGGGTCAAATTCCTTCCATGTGTTCACGTGTTTGGCCGATAAAGTTATTCAGAACTTATCTGATTGTTAAATAATTCAGGAGAGTGAAATGTTTGTAGACTGAAGAACAGTGAGAATGTCAGAGTAATAAAACTTGTGACATGGAAATTTAAACGAGTGAAAATACAACAGGTATTCTGTCAGTGTTATTTGTTCCCCACTAACAACAACAATAGTGACTCTGCTGCTGCTGCTGCTGCTGATGATGATGATGGTAACACAAATACACAGTATCTTCCCCCTGCAGAGCCACAGAGACACGATTTTAGTTGTGTGCATGTGCCAGTTTCAGTGCCACCATTTTAGACGTACACATGTGAGCTCAAGAGGGCGGGGGGCAATCAGAGGCTCACAATCCCAAAAACGTATCAGTTTTTAATTCAGCCAATCACATCACAGTAGTGGGAGGAGTCAACATTTCAACAGAATATCTTTACAAAGCAAGGCATTTAAAGACGTCACCTTGGACTGTGACAAACTGTGCTGCACATGTTTACTGATGTTTTATAGACTCAGTGATTGATTACTGAAAAACATCATCATAGATTCATCAATAATCAATATAATGGTTATTCACTGCTGAAATTCAGTCTCCTCTGAATGACTCTGCTGATGTTAACATGTCTACAGGAAATAACAAGAAGACTCTGACCACATTAATCTTATAGGAACATCTCAGCCTGGTTGTCATGGTAACAGAGACCACAGTCCTATAATCAGTAATTTATCAGCAGCTTCTTATCTAATTAAAGTTTATCAGTTTCACAGAAATGCAGTTCAGAGAAGTGAGGCCGCTCTCTGCTCCCCCGCCTTTACATGCTCGCAGTCTTCACTTAGCAACAGTTGTCATGACGCTGATGTGCAGATTGGATACTTTCACACAGACACACTGAGAGAAGCCCAATAGAGACAGAGTGCATTTAACTCCCGCCCCCACCATTGACTTTGTATTACCTGAAGGTGCCTCCTTGTCTTTAACATCTAGCAAACACAAACTACCTAAAAGCTGCTCTGTGGTGGGATGCACTACCAACACTGCAAAGAATTCATAACTAAGTTTTCACAAACTGCCCAACCAAAAAACTGAGCTTTAAAACAATAAGACGTGAGGCATGAGCAGGAGGACATGAGGAAACTGTGGGACCCTGACACTCAGTATGCAGACATGCAGCCAGCATTTTGCTAATTTGGCCAGACAAACTGTACAGGTTGAAGCTAACTAAGCTATGTAATGCCTGGTTTTGATCTTTGGTATCTTAATGGGGATTTTACCTTGTGATTCAATAAAATAGATGAAAACATCAAAGTATGTCACCACTGGCCGTTCAGTGGGATCTTTTCTACAAGATAAGCAAAGAATAGAATAGAATAGAATAGAATAGAATAGAATAGAATAGAGTTTATTGCCATTTGCACAGGTACGTTACAGCACAGGCACATTGGAATTCTTGTGCGTCTCTCTTTGTCAGCTTAGTTAAAAAAAAATATAAAAATATAAAATAGACACGTTTAATTAAGACCTAAAATAAATAAAAGAGCAGCTCAAATAGTGCAAACACACAAACATACAAATCCACTCATGAGTGGTAATACAGTACACTGGATGTGGAGAGAACCCTGTATAAAATAAATATAAAAAGATGTAACGAGTAATGACATTCCTAATACTGATCACTTATTGCACATAATATATTGCACATGTGGAGAGTGAGTCCATTACAGTATTGCACATTTTGTATCTGTGTATATGTAGGGACAGGTAGTGTCAGTGAGGAGTGAGATATGTCTGTCCCTCCTTCATGTCCTGTGCCACCAGTCTGACAGTGGATGGAAAGAAGCTGTTGTGGAACCGGGCCTTGACAGTTCTGATGCTCACAGGCCTGCGCTGTCTCAGGTTGTAGCCTGACTCCACCCACTTGAACAGGGCGTGAGCTGGGTGATGTTTGTCCCTAATGATGCTGTGTGCTGTTCTCCTGCAGCGCTGGGTATATATAGTATCAGTGGAGGGGAGGTCAGAGCCAATGACCCTCTCTGCAGTTTTAATGACCTGTTGCAGTGATTTCCTCTCAGCCAGGGTGGTGTTACCGTACCACACTGTTATACCACTGGTGAGGATGCTCTCAACAAGTCCTCTGTAGACTTGGGTGAGGGGCTGGTGTTTGAGTCTGGCCTTCTTCAGCAGCCTGATGAAGTAGAGTCTCTGCTGAGCTTTTTCACTGTTGCTGCAGTGTTTTTCACCCAGCTAAGGCTCTCTGTGATGTGAAGGCCTAGGAGCCTGTAGCTGTCAGTCCGCTCAACCTCAGTCCCCTTGATGATGAGAGGCTGCAGAGGGGGGGGCTCTCTTCCTGAAATGCAGAATGAGTTCTTTTGTTTTGTCTAGGTTGAGAACAAGATCACTGTCCTCTCCGTAGACAGTGATCTTGTGGACCAGGTCCCTGTACGATGACTCATCCCCCCCTTTGATCAGGCCGAGGATGGTTGTGTCATCCGCATACTTAAAGATGATGTTATTGTCCTGAGTGGAGGCACAGTCATGTGTACAGTGAGAAGAGTTAAGGGCTGAGACAGCAGCCCTGGGGTTTTCTGTGCTCACTGTGAGCTCAGCAGAGACCTTCTTTCCCATCCTCACCACCTGTAGTCTGTCTGTGAGGAAGTCCAGGATCCAGTTACAGGTGGGTGTTGGTACTCCCAGGTCTGCCAGCTTGGCAATCAGCTTCATTGGTCTGACTGTATTAAAGGCGGAGCTGTAATCCAGGAACAGTGTCCGTGCGCAAGTGTTGGGAGAGTCCAGGTGCTGCAGAATGGAGTGAAGTGCCAGTGCCACCGCGCTGTCCACTGATCTGTTCGAGCGGTAGGCAAACTGGAGGGGGTCCACTGTGTCTGGGACCACAGAGCTTATCTGCTTTAACACCAGCTTCTCAGGACGCTTCATGGCAACTGAAGTTAGTGCAACAGGTCAGAAATCATTCATTGTGGTGGGTGGTGTTAGGTGGTCTTTGTACACCTCCGCCAGCTGTTCTGCATAGGCCCTCAGGACTCTCGGTGCCACACGGTCAGGTCCAACTGCATTGTGGGGGTTCACCTGCCTCAGAGCCCCAAGGACCTGTGTGTGCGTCAGTTGGAGTGCATTCTCATCAGGGTCACAGGGGGCCTTTTGGGGAGTGTCTCTGTTGTGTTGGTCAAACCTGGCGTAGAAACTGTTGAGGCTGTCTGGTAGAGAGGCGTCCCGGGTCACAGTTCTGTTTGTAGATGTTCTGTAGTTAGTGATTGATTGCATTCCCTGCCACATGCTGCTAGTGTTATTTTCCCTGTAGCTGCTCTTAAGTCCTTGCGTGTATGTCCTCTTTGCAGTCTGGATGGATTTTTGGAGGTCGTATCGGGCCTGTCTGTACTCCATGATGTTTCCTAATTTGAAAGCGGTGCACCGATTTCTGATCTTATTGCGTACATCCGCATTAAACCAGGTTGTCGGTGCTCCAGGATTGTTTGACAAGGACCGCTGTTCCTTCCCCACGAGTTTTTCCGCAGTCTGTGGCGCTGCGGTCGGCTCTGTAAACATTGTAACATTGTCAGCACTGGTGCAGGCTCACTGTTGGAGGGTTTTATAACTCACTTCCTCTCCTGACTAGTTGGTTTGAGACGGTACTCAGTGTGGTGGATGAAGTGGATGTGGGGAGGGAGAGGGTGCGGGGTTTGATAAAGGCCTGAAAAGTAGCTGTAGGGAGGTACAGAGAGGCAGGATGTGACAGATATATTTCAGTAAAGCTCCACCTCTTCCTGTGCGCAGATACACACTGAGGACATAACGTAATGATCACAGCGGACACACAGGAAGACAGACGGACGGGCAGAGAGACGGTCCACCTGAACATGGATCACCTGTCGGTACTGGTGCTGGTGCTGGTGCTGTGGAGCTCAGGTAGGACTCTGCTTAAAGATGATGTGTTATTATTAATATTTGTACTGAACCTTTAAATCAGAGAACAAACTGCTCACACACACCAACATCAAGTTTTATTCTGTTCTTCTTTCAGTCAGTTATCCAACATCTATTATCTATTATTCAACATCCAATCAGTGTGCTTATATTCAGTGACTATCTCAGATGGACCAATCGGTTCATGTACAGGCCTCACTTAAACAGTCAGTGGGACTGCCCAAAATAAGAAGAACACACTGACCGCATTAATCTGATTTTATCAGTTTCACAGAAATGAACTTCAGAGAAGTGTGACGATCATCTTCCCTGGACAAAAACTTTATTTAGTTTTTGAATCTATTTTTAGTCCAGTTTTATTTCTGCAACATCAAATCAATTTTATAAATTAGTATAACTGAGTAATGATCTGTCTGTGCAGTGGTTCTTATCAGTAGTGGGGGAGTCCGCCATAGATTCAGACTCAGGACAGATGTGTAGGAAACGATGCTGCGTGTGATGCAACATCTGATTGGTATCAGCCTCGATGTTTCCTGTTCACTCTCCTGCAGCCTGATCAGAGCTGCTGAAAGTTACGCAACATTTCTTGTGTGTGTGTATGTGTGTGTGTGTGTGTGTGTGTGTGTGTGTGCGCGCGTGTCTGTCTTCGTGTGTGTGTGTGTATGTCTGTCTCCATGTGTGTGTTTGTGTGTGTCTGTCTGTCTCCGTGTGTGCGTGTGTGTGTGCGTGTGTGTGTCTGTCTGTCTCCGTGTGTGTGTGTCTGTCTCCGTGTGTGTGTGTGTGTGTGAGTGTGTGTGTGTGTGTGTGTGTGTCTGTCTGTCTCCCTGTGTGTGCGTGTGTGTGTGTGTGTGTCTGTCTGTCTCCGTGTGTGTGTGTGTGTGTGTGTGTGTGTCTGTCTGTCTCCATGTGTTTGTTGGCAGTTCTTATGGCCCAGGGGTAGAAACTATTGCAGAGTCTGGAGGTGTGTGAATTAATTGACCTGTAGCGCCGCCTGGAGGGCATCAGTTCAAACAGGTGATGGGCTGGATGTGAGGGGTCTGTTGTTGTGGATGTGATCCTGTTGTGACAGCGGGATTTGGATATGTCATCCAGTTTGGGCAGAGGGCAACCAATGATTGTTTGAGCTGAGTTGATCACTCTTTGGAGGGTTTTCCTGTCAGCTGCCTTGGAGCCAGCATACCACACACACAGAGACAGTATGTGAGCATGTTCTCCACAGAGGAGCGGTAGAAGGCCAGCAGCAGCCTCTTCTCCAAGTTGTTTTTCTTGAGAACTCTCAAGAAGTACAGCCGCTGCTGTGCCTTTTTCACCATAGCTGTGATGTTGGTGGTCCAGGAGAGATCAGCTGAGATGTGGGTGCCCAGGAACTTGAAGGAGGTGACAGTCTCCGCACTCTCTGTCTCTGTCTGTGTGAGACAATTTTGACAGTCTGTGGGCGGATTGTGAGAAAGCTCAACTGGACAAACACAGGGGGGCTTTTATTGTGAAGCAGTCACACGAAACACTATGTGTTTGACACTAAGGTAAAAAATGTGTCAACCAAACAAGACAGCGGCCATGTTGTTCATCTTGTTGTCAGTGGATTCATCTGATATATGATGGTGAGTAACAGACAGATTATCAGACGTGTCTTTGTGGTGGTTTCACGTCTGATGGTGGTTGTTTTGCAGTGATGGCTGAATGAAGCCTTATGAAGCTTTGCAGCTGTCTCTCTGTTAGTGCTGAGAAAGATTCAAAGCTTCACGGCATCAAACACAGTAAACACAGTGACACCTGGTGGCTGAAACACCACAACACAACCACCATTCTAATAGTTTTAGTCTGGTGTGCAGTAAAAGTCCAAGAATCATGTCTGTTATTATATCTGTCATAGGTGTGATCAGAAGTGCTGCATTAAATGTAGATGGTTTGGTGTCATATGTTACAGTAAAATAATAGTCGACAGGCCGACATATAACAAAATATATAAATGTACCTTACTGGTGTAGTTAGGCACAGTGTCACTGTGGGCTCGTTATGTCTATATGTATATGAAAATATATATTCACAATTTCCCCTCAGGGATAAATAAAGTATTTCTGATTCTATTCTTATTAATTCAGCAGCAATTTAGTAATCACTATTTTCACAGTTAGTTTTACTTTGTAATTTGACATGATTTTAAAGTGCCACTACTTCACTTGTATTGTCTTTGAGTTCTACAACCAGTCTGTCTCATCCTCTGTGCTCAGCATCCGAGCCTCCCACCATCGCCCCAGAGCTGACCTGTGCCACTGGTAATGGTGAAATGTACCGAGGCAGGATTGCTGTGACTGAATCTGGCAAAACATGCCAGAGCTGGTCGGCTCAGACGCCTCACCAACATGACAGAACGCCAGAGAACTACCCCCACAAGTACTGTAACTGAAACATGTTGTTTTTCATTAAAGAGGGACATATGGTCTGTTGCCTTTACTGTTGAGTTGACCTGTGTTCATCATTCTTACTGTCTGTCATTTGTCAGAGGCCTGGATAACAGCTACTGTCGTAACCCTGACAATAAGAAGATGCCCTGGTGTTACACCACTGACTCTGAAACCCGCTGGGAGCACTGCAAGGTGCAGAGATGTGACACAGGTACAACTAATCAATGATGATGATTCTTTACCCATTTACAATAATAATGACGGTGATGATGAAGGTCAGTGGAAACACGTGTGTTCAGAACAGGCCGATTGCTGGGCCTGTGGTATTGCAGCTTGTAGCTTTCTGGAGAACGGCTCATACAAACAACTTCATGCTCGACACAACACTTCCTTAGATCCTGACCAATACACCTGGGCCCCAAACAGCTAGAGATTTATTATGAAGTTTACACATGAAAATATTGAATCATGTTGCTATTCTGACTCACTGGACCCTGAAATAATTTACAACCCCCCCAAAGCACTTAAAATATGCAAATCATGATATGATGCATTATTATTCTCAAACTATCCAGAATTGAAAGCTTCCCCTTGAACAGATGTTAGATTGCATGTGTTACAGTCTCAGTGTGTAAACGGTGAAATGTAAATCAAGGCAGCATTTACCCTGGGCCCCTAAAACACTAAATAAAAACACACCCAAGTCACTTCTACTCAGAGACACGCTGAAATATACTTTGCAGATGTATTAATTAATCCAAATAGGTGTATTAGTTGCTTGCTTCGACATAACCACCATGGGTATAAACTAGAGCATGGCTTTAATTAGCGGAGATATTTTGACAGCAGTGACATCATTAGCGTCAAACTTAAACAGTGGACATAGATGAAGACATGCTCGACTCAGTTCACAGAGCTCTGGAGCCTCGCCCTTACTGCTGCACAGATCCTGTTCACGTGTGTATTCAAAGATTATTATTACTAAATGTGTTCTGTGTCCAACTTGTGCCAAATTCAACACTGCACGTCCTTAGTTTGTCCTTATTTATTTAGTTTATTGTTCATCTTTTGTTTATTTGTGTGTCATATCAGTGATGTGACACATCTATAGTCTCAAGTTTCATTCCAAATATTCAAGTGTCATCTATATATTTAGATTTTATTCCATATATTCTGACTTTCATTCCATGTACTGCAACTTCACATTATATATATATGTAATAATGTCCTAAATGGCATGCCATAATATAGGGGTAAAAATGGATACAAACTCTCCTGATGTGTACTTCACAACTGGTTTCATGTTTGAAGTTATTTATTGTCATATGAACAACAGCTACAGAGAAGAAGCCACTGGCAATGAAGACGGGTGAATGAAGTAAAGATAAATGATGGATACAGATTACAAAAGTACAGATATGTGATGGTTAAGATTTGACAAAAAGACTTTGGCGCTGAAACTCTACAGGGAGATTTTGTAAGTTGAGGGCCGTCTGCCCTGAGCAGCAGCAAGATGAATCTCCCCATAGAGTCCAGACACAGGTGGTGACTCTGATGGACTGATTAATATTCATATGCTTCGTTAACTAACGTTACGACCTTTATTCATTTAGGTTGGACCTTTCAAACTACAAATATTTCACCAGTCAATGTGAGAAATCAATGCTAACATTCAAAAATAGCTAACTGTTACCCTATTTCGTGTGTAAGTGTGCACGATGAAGAGACAAAAGTCAATTTGACAAACTTTATTTTCATTTCCACAACATGGCCAGTCCGCTTCTCCTGGCAGCCTGCAAGAGACAGAAAAGATGATAAGCACATAACTCCAAGAAACAAATCCCAACTTCACCACTGTATTTTTATTTTTGTCTTATATTTTGTCTTTTAGCCAGACTGAAGGCTTGGGGTCCGTCACTCTGCGTAATTTAGTGTTGAAACTGTTAAATAACGGGATCCGGCATTAACTCTGTTAACTGTTAACAGCAGCTCAACAATCAGTCCTTCATCTCGGAAAAACTGTGGTTTCAAAACTGCGCTATTACCTGTAGCCACCAGGTCAGTTTGCTTTGCAGAGGAGGAGACCTGACTGATAGTTTATAGTTTCCCATAAAATCACATTAACAACACACCGAAGGCATCCTTAAACTTCACTATGAGTGGATCCCAAGTCTCTTAAACTGCAGCTACTTTCCTTACCGGTCCGTGTACTTTGCGACCATTCGTTTCTCGTTTTGATGTTGGTAAACAAAAAATGGTAAACGAGTAGTCTCCCGTTTGTCTTTTGGAAATTGGAAATCGAAAAATGAGCTTTTATCTGATTCTCTATTATGTGTTTATTAAACACAAGTTGGGAAATAAAATAATTCTTTTAATCAAGCTTGCCTTGACCCGGAAAACGTTATTCTTCTTTGTTCGAAATGGCAGACTACACAACGGCGCATTGCTGTCCCCCTCAGTCTGTCTGTGAGTTTTATCCATGATGAAGTTACATATATACACATATATGCATGTATATCTATATCTATATCTATATATATATATATATTTGTGTGTGTGTGTGTGTCTAAATATATATATAAATATATATATATATATATATGGTCGCGTCTCTCAGGTGAACTTATGAATACTCTCGTTAAATACGTCTAAACTCGGATTTTCAGTTCTTAAAAAATCGGACAATATCTTTGAGTTCATTCCTGGCCGTCCCTTTTTGTTCATTAACGTTATGGCTGACAACACAAGACAGCGTAAAAAAGAAGCGGATGGTGACAGCAGTAGCAGCGACTCAGCTGTTATGCATGAGCTTAAAGCACTAAATGCAAAAATGGATCGTATGCAAACTGCTGTGGAGAAACAAGTTAATAGTAAAATCGACGATCTGCGGGGAGTGGTGGAGAAGCTGATCGCTGAAAATCAGGATGCTTTAAAGAAGGAGCTGGAGAAAGTTGTGAAGGAGCTACACACTAACTTTGACCTGGAAGTGGGCATCCTGTGTGCGCGAATGGAGAAGATTGAGCAGTACATTGAAAAAAAAGGCCACACAGAACAAACGGTTCGATCCAGATGTCTCTCTCATAATAGCGGGGCTGCCACAAGAGGACAACGAGGATTTAAAGGCCAAAGTGGAAGACCTGTTGCGCGTAGGCCTCGAGTGCTACCCAGAGCCTGAGCTAGTTGCTGTGGAGCGCATTCAGGCCTGAGGGAGACAATCAGGGCTGGTTAAAGTGGAGCTGCGCTCAACCCAGGAGAAGGTGGCTGTGCTCCGCAGAAAAGCCAAATTAAAAAGCAGCGACAGTTTCCAATGTGTCTGTGTCGTCGGCGAAGTTGCACGTGGAGCGACTAACGGATCTAAACATCAGGGCATTGTTGCGTGAAATCCCAGCCGGGAAAGAGTTCTACATGACTGCAAATGGGCGGCTGGTGAAACGCATTCCCCCGGGACCCGGTGAGAACGCACGGGGGAATAGACCTGGCAGCAGGGTGTGAGGAGGTCATGCCCAGCCCGTGAGTACAGAACAGTTTCTCCTGGTTAGTTGGAATGTTAATGGTTGGACGTCAACAAACTGTGAGCTCAGAACTATATTACTCAACTCTGTAAATCCTGATTTCATTTCATTAAATGAGACTCATTTAGCCGAGGACTCCCTTTCATGAATGGATTCATGTGGTTCGGTCACAACCGTGTCGTGCACAGGAGAGCTGTCAAAGCCTCCGGAGGAGTGGGACTCTGTGTCAAGAACACTGTTTTAGAACAGTACTATGTTAATATTGTGGATAAAGTGCACGATGGAATTCTTTGTTTACGTTTTGTACATAGAGAGTTGCAATATTCTTTTGTTATTATTTCATGTTATTTATCCCCAGAAACGTCAACATGGGGGCAGAATGCAGACACTTTTTTCAATCATTTACTGACGCTAGTATACACAGTTAAGGTTGACGCAACTTACATCTGTGGTGATCTGAATAGTCGGATCGGGGATTTAAAGGATCATGTCGACTCAGATGACATTCCCCAAAGAACTGTACTGGACACGGCTATTAATAAACATGGACAATCATTTATTGATTTCTTGAAAGACTCTAAATGTTGTGTACTCAGTGGGAGATTAAACCCAGAACAGGATAATTTCACATCTATTTCTGTAAGAGGTAAAGCTGTGGTAGACTATATAGTGACACCACAGGTCGATTTAAAAACTTGTCTTGAGTTTAGAGTTTACATGCCTTCACAACTTATAGAAAGCGTTGGCTCTGAAGCTACTAAACAGCTGGATGTGCGCAGTAAACTGCCTGATCATGCGCTGCTCTGTGTCCGTTTTCAAGCAGCTGAAGTTACTAAGCAGAGTGTAGACTTAAATCAGGGGATAAAAAGGAGTAGGCTTAAACACCTCCCTGTAAATTTTTTATGTTCCGAGGTGTGTCATGATGCCCTTTTTGGGATCATAAATCAACTGCAAAATGGCAGTAGAACTCAGGAAAATATAGATCAGTGTTACGGCAGACTTTGTGATATTTTGCATGGTGAACTAGACAAATACTGCACAGGTAGAAATTACGTGAGGAAGAGGAACTACAGAATTAAGCAACTTTTTTGGAACACTGAACTGAATGAATTACAGTATAATTTGCGAAAGGCAGAAAAAATGTATCTAAGCTGTAAAGACAGTAGAAGGAGGATTTTGCATGAGGAATTTAAACTCTGTCAAACTCTTTTTGATAGAAGACTGTGATTTTTCAAGCGGCGTTTTAGGAGAGGACAAGCTCTACAGTTGGAGCAAATGCAATTTAGCAATCCTCAATTATTTTGGAGAGAAATAAACAGACTTGGGCCACAAAAGAGTAAGCTGATCCCTTTGGAAATAGTAATGGAAAACGGGGAATCTTCTTTTGAAAGTGAACAAGTATTAAAAAAATGGGAGAACGACTACAGCAGCCTCTATGCTTGCAGTAATGATGTGCTTTTCAATGATCAATTTCTAAAGGAGACTTGTAAATTAAAACGTGATCTTGAAAGGAGGATGTGTAATTCACATACAGTGTATCACCACAGTGACATGTTAAATAATGAAATTACATTAATGGAGGTGCAAGATGCTATAGATCGCGCCAAAGTAAAAAAGGCAGTGGGCGTGGAGGAGCTCTCTAATGAGGTGCTCAAATCCCCCAACTTGTTGACTGTGTTACATCCTTTATTTCAAACTTGTTTTAATACTGGCATCACACCGTCCATGTGGGATAAAGCAATAATTATTCCCATCCCAAAATCAGTAACAGCAGACCCCAGAGTCCCCCTAAACTATAGAGGCATCAGCTTGCTCAGTACGGTTTACAAGCTCTATTCTGGCATTTTAAATAAGAGACTCACTGATTACTTGGAGTTTAATAACGGGTTGGTGGATGAGCAGAATGGCTTTAGAAAAGAAAGAGCTTGTATCGATCATATTTTTGTTATTTCATCAGTCATAAGAGCAAGATTAGAGGAGGGTAAAAATACATTTGTTTGCTTTGTTGATTTTAAAAAGGCATTCGATTGGATCCACAGAGACTTATTGGAGTATAAGTTGCTCTGCTCTGGTATTCATGGTAAATTCTATAATGCCATTAAAGCTTTATACAAAGCCCCAGTCACTTGTATTCAGTTAAATGATCGTAGAACTGGCTGGTTTCCCACACCTTATGGTGTAAAGCAAGGTGATGTGCTCTCGCCAACCCTGTTTGCTTTATATGTGAATGATCTGGCTCAGGAAATTAAGCAGGAAAATTTGGGAATTTCAATTGGAAATATTAATCTGAGTATTCTTTTATATGCTGATGATATTGCCCTGGTGGCTGAAAATGAGTCTAATCTTCAGAAAATGTTGAATATCATGGAGGGGTGGTGTAGTAAATGGAGACTCGCAATCAACAGGGAAAAAACACAGATTATACATTTCAGGAGGAAATACGAGCAGCAGAGCAACTATGGATTTCTTTTTGGGTCAGTGAATTTGAGCTATACCCCCTCTTATAAATATTTCATTTTAATATCAATGAATTTATGAATTTTTCAGAGGGAAGGAAAATGTTGGCAGACTCAGCAGGTAGAGCTCTGGGTGCCATACTAGGTAAACTGAAACTATGTCCTGACCTGGGTTTTGTTACTTACACTAAACTATATGACTCTATGGTTGCTTCTATCCTTTTTTATGCAGCAGGAGTGTGGGGCGCTGAGGAGGCTGCCGAATGCAAAACTATTCAGAATAGAGCTTTGAGGTGCTTCCTTGGGGTGCATAAGTACACTACTAAGTTAGCTATTGAAGGTGATACAGGTTGGGAAAGTTGTTTGGCAAGGCACAGATGTGAGATGATCAGGCTGTGGAACCACCTAACTCAACTGCCAGAGGAGAGGTTAACAAAAAGTATATTTAATTGGAATAAAGTACACAACCATGCATGGATCAGAGAGATATCTTCAATTTTTTCACTCTTGGATTTAAATGCACATTTTATGAATAATTTACAGTGTAATTTAAAGGTGGTCAAACAGAAACTGTCATTGTTACACCAACAGCAATGGAAGGTGGATATTTGGAAAAAAGCAAAACTGAGAAACTATATTCAGATTAAAAGTGAGTATTCCACCGAACCTTATGTTTCTTTTAATTTAAAGAAAGGACAGAGGTCCCTCTGTGCTCAACTAAGAGCGGGTGTTTTACCCTTGGCAGTTGAGGTAGGTAGGTATAAAAGGTATTCCTGAAGAACAGCGATTGTGTGTGCTTTGTGACCTAGGAGTTGTGGAGGATGAATTTCATTTTGTGTTCCATTGTCCACTTTATCATGGTTTAAGAAACATTTTATTTGAAAAGATCCAGGTAAAGAATCCTGATTTGTTTTGGATATCTGAATGTTCTATGTTATGTTGGCTGTTTAAGGAAGAAGTGTTTACTTTAAGTAAGTTTTTGGAGAAGGCATGGCAGCTACGAAGGAGAACTCTGTATCCGTAAGCCGCATTCCGAGTATATTGACTGTATCCTTTTTTGGCTGTCTTGGATTGTAATATGTGTATTTTAAGCGAGTGTCTTGTAAGCCCGTGCGGGCTGGGCACCCTGGTGTGCAGGACACTTTAATAAATTTGTAACTAACTAACTATATATATATAGACACACACACACAAACACAAGAGACTTGGGATCCAGCCCCTGCCTGTCTCACAGATCATGAATGTAAACACCCCCATGGCCCCACGCTACTCATGACATCATCAAGCTCTAGGCAAGGCAAGGCAAGGCAAGTTTATTTGTAGAGCACAATTCGTACACAAAGCAATTCAAAGTGCTTTACAGAACAAGAAAATGCATTAAAATCACAATACAAAAGAGAAGAGTGCAGATAAGATCCTTTCAGTCATATGCACAGTGAAATAGAGCTGTTTTGAGCCTAGATTTGAACATTGTTGTCATTGTTGAACATTTGAACTCTACTGAAGTAAGAGACAAGACCCCTATATACATGTTTTTGTCTCAATTTATAATTTGTGTATGACTATCCTTTGATATTTTTCTGTATTTGTACAATTTAATTTCTCCTTATATGTGCTGTTTTTTCTGTGAATGAAAAAACCCTTAACACAGACGCACTCTACAAAAAGGGGCAGAGCCGCCTCTTTTTCTTAAGGAAGCTGTTGACAGGATCAAAACAGTGAAAATCAAAGCAGTGAAAATCCCATTACAAACTGACCACAGCAGTTTATTGACATCAACAGAAAGATGTGGCCAAATATACCTGTGCAGTTACTTGGAATGAGTTGCTGGGCAGCAGAAAGGCGCGATCTTGGAACTAGGGAAAGCAGAATACAGATACAAGTGTTTATCAACACAAGTATACAAATGTGGTTGTTGTTGATGTGTTCCTGCTTGTGTTATACCCATTTCACACTGGTCAAAAATCTCACTTAAACCCACTAAGATCTGGCTTTTGTGTGTAATGGGAATGTGTACACCTGGGTAAATTGACTCTGCAATAGACCGATTTTTTTAACATAATATTTTTTGTGGATGTGTATTTCTCCTTCACTGCATAGTTACCGTCTCTTTTAGGGGCAAGATGAGCAAGATAAATATTATATAGTTAGTGAGTAAAATGTTTCATCTGCAATGAAACTGAAGATTAAAAATGTTCTACATTGTCAGACTAGTTCCAGCCCAGTCTGACAAGCATGAACTGATGAAGCCTCTTGGATGAGAGGTGAAACGTCTTCGAAGACAAAACCAAGTCCAGTTGCATTCGATTCAATTGCTTTGAGATACGTTGTCTAAAGTTACTGATTAGTCATGTTTTTCCTCCCTGAGGCGCAACAATCTTTGCCCGTAGACTCTGGTAAGTTGTACATGCGCAGTTTGCTCCTCTTCAGTACATGAGATAGGAGCTGTCGGGGCGCATCTCTCCTGCAGCCAAAGCTGAATGCAGCTGATTTACGTCCCACACAACGGCCAGCAGGATGACGACACAGCCGTCTATCATAAAGTGCGGAGTTGCAAGACAGACAGCTGTCTGCTTATCTAACATTTGGAGTCTAAAGTATGGAGTGTCTGAAGTTAGCCTACTGACTGCGTTGGAAAACATGGAGTCACAGTAAGAAATATTTCTTTGGAGATTTGCATCAGCTGTAACCTCTGGCTGAGTAATCAAATGATTTATGGTGTGTGAATAACGTGTTTTAGGTGAATACCGTTACTTTCAGGCCCCGGTGTATTTAATGTTAATGGTTGTGGTTCATTTTGGTCAAACTGTGTGTCTGACTGTGTGTCGGGGTGGGAGGGGGTGAGGGGGCAACAAGTGTTCATGGATGCTGCTGTTTGGAGTGAAATATGTATTGAATGCCTCTGTAATGTTACCGCTGTTGTCAGAGTATGTTAGGTGGTCAGTAGAGCGCACGTTAGGCAGTGAAACTGAAAACAGATGAAGCAACTTCAGGCTTTAGTCTGTTGTCCTTTTTGTAAATTATGTTAACTTCATTAACTGCTTCAGATCCAGTTTAACCAGCAAGTCATTGAGAAATTTGCAGGCCAGAAGGAAAGATGTTCAACTAGTGCTAATGGCAAGTGTTTGGGCAACATTACTGTGTGTTGTTTTTAGATTTGTTTACTTTTTTGATGAGCTATGAAGTGCTGCTTCAGTTTGTTTGCCCCCCCACCCCCCCACTCCACCCATAGGGCGCTACCCACATAATCAGCTGTGTTGCTCATCCTACAAATGCATGATCCTTACAAGTGCGACATTATTGTAAAAATAAATAAACAGGCTTTCCAACCATATATAATACAATGCCAATTAGCACTGTAATAACAGAGGAATAGTCCACCAAAAACAAGTTAACCAACTGCTGCAGAGTTTATGTAGATATTATTTAAAACTTGTTCTACACAGAAAATGAACCATGGTTGATAACTGACAGATTGAAGTCATTTTATATTTTTTTTAGTAAACAGTAACACTGAAAACAGGTCCTGCATAACCAGACATCAATTAGTTAGCTTACGTTCAGAAGAGACCAGTCCATTAAGCCATGCAGTTGGGTGCCGTGCCTCCACCTCATCTGACCAACTAACTGCTGTGACTTGGAAGTTAAAAAATTAAAAAACTCATATTAGTGATCACACTGTCAGACTTCTAAATTAGGAGGTTAAGTTCAAAGGCCTAACACATAGAATTTGGATATTTACGTTCAGTGTAAGTTGGCCCTTGGTGACAGTCCGTCAATGGTCTGGCCTCCAATTGCCTCAAATTCGATGTTGTGACTTGAATAAAATTTTATTAATGTTGGTCACACATGTTTTTCACAGACACATAATTATAAATACTTGTGTCAATGAATTTCATAAATGCCATGACTTAAATTTGTCGTCTTTCTTACTTTGAGAGTTCAAATTGACGGGTTGCCACGCTGGAGCTGAACTATGGCAGCTGCTGGGGCTCGCTGGTCCAGCTTGTGAATTCACTGTTATACACTGAAGAAAATAAGAATAAAAGTCACTTTACGAATCCCCAAAGGGAAATTTAAAAAAAAAAAAAAATTCAAAAAAAGAGCAAACACTTGCTCCCTGGAAGTCTTTTGGAAATCCTTGATACAACATAGATCCCCCTCAGTGACAGCTAAAATGTTGAGTCATCTGATGGCAGGCTGGAAGAGGTTAAGTATTAAAGTGATGCCTGGGAGTGTTTGATGTGACTTAACACAAAGGTCAAAATCTCTCACACTTATGTCAATCTTACCAGCTCTGATGGTGTCTTGGCTCTTTGGTCTAATGGCCATTGGTAAGGGAGGAGGGGCTGCTAAGTTTTTTGGAGAGGCTCGATGAACTCTTTTTGCCATTTTGGGTGATCTAGGTAGCTTTTCAGGGAGAGGTGCAGGAGGGTCATCTTCCTCTGATGGAAGTGATGACGATGATGAGGGTGATGGTGTTCTAAACCGTTTAGGTTCAGGTCTACATATGTAAACCAGCATTTATTAGAATTTATCATCTTAATGCATAAATATTTGCAATACAGAGACAGATGTATGCCAACATTTCCCTCAAGGCAAATATGCATAATAGAAGCAAAAGTTACATTAAAATGATGATTTAATATTCAACAATGAAATATGTGCTTACTTTTTCCATTGTCTGACTTGTGCCTCTTCTGGCTCTTTGTCTGTGTTTAGGTCAGATGTTACACATGACCTTTCCCACCTTGCTTGTATTTTTACGATTGAATCTGTAAGCAACATTAAGCGTGTTAACTATTTATTCAACATACAATAGATAAGATATCATAGACAAGGGAGATGTACTGATAGTAACAAGTGACAATATCAGAAGAACATCAAAATATCAGAGTAAAATCCAGAAGCTATATGATTCACTTGCATTAAGGGCTCTACGCAGAATATTACCTGATTCATAGAGCACGTGTGCAGCAAACTGCTTCCACCCCTTGGTTGGTTGAGGGACAATCTTTCTTTGGACACTACTGAGGATTTTAAACTTATCCCTAAAAGGGGGCCACCAAGCAAGCCCATCTGAAAACCATTCCTTTGCCACTGGTCCAGTTCTGTTGTCCTCCTCAAAGACCACTAGTAAGTACATAGTGACCTAAAAACATAGCAAAAAAAGAAGAAGAGTAGTTTGATTAGTAATTAGTTTGATAGACATGCAAATACTACCTCAAGTGTCCAATGTAAAAATTTTCCCCCACTGGCTCCATTGGCCAATAGGTCAGACTTTTACTGGCCTTTGTATATTTTGACTGGCCCAGCAGACAAAAAATGAAAATAACTTCTTTTTGTATCTAACCTTGGTGATTTATTAATTGTATACATAATACATAAAACATTGAAGGAATTTAGGAAATTTTACTACTGTTTATGCAAAATATTGCGACTTTTTTCATGAAATATAAATATCAACGCAAAGATGACAAATAGCCACAAATGTTGAATTGAAAGAAAATGTTCTTAAAAAATGAGGGAAAAAAAACGTAAAATCTTGAAAAATAAATCTTTAAAAATGGAGGGAAAAAGTCATAATATTTCACCCCAAAAGTCATAAAATTTTAAAATTTTAATTACTAAATGAATGTCGGTTTCTTGATAATATGTGTAAAAATGTGGTATGTAAAAAGAGAAATGTCCTCCGCTCGTCCTAAACTGTATACTGGCCCAGACAGGCCAGTTACTGGCCAATTAACTTGCCCTACACAAGCTTTTACTGGCCCTGGGCCAGTGAGCCATCTGTTATGTTGAACCCTGTACCTGGTACAGGCCGTTCTCTTGTGTGATGCATAATGTCATAAAATAGCGGTTGATTAAAAAATCTTACAGTGACTACTTACTGTTCAGGTAATGAGATTGGGGCACATCATGGGATGAGACTTTGGTGGTTGGAGAGGCAGCAGTGAGGACTTTGACTTGGGGACAGACAGACAAACATGTGAGATGGTGGACAAGCAAGACACTGAGAGATGGTGGATGGGCAAGGTGGTTCAGGCCAGTTGATGTAAGGTCAGTTGATATGTATGAAGGGCACAGCAACAAATTGTCTTCCATGAGGCATTAGGAAAACCTTCCCTTCTACCAGTCCAATATTGCAGTGCTGTGTCGTGTCCAAGAGGCCATCAACTAAATATATGCCAAATGTACATGAAGGTGTGGGGTATTCAAAGAAGGGCTCTTGCTGGGCAAATGTTGAGTAGACCAGGTATACCTCCTCCCTCTCAGCAAATATATTTCTGATCTTTGCTACCTTCCCCTGAATGTACACATGGCTGTTGGCTTGATCCAGTTTAGGGGTGAAGAGCTCTGTGCTATATTGGGTGTACTGTTGTGCACAATGAAACACTGGTGGCAGTGGTCCAAATGTGTGCTCTCTCCTTACACCAAAACTTTTCACCCTCTGCATTTTTACAAGCCTCCTCACAACCTGACAGCAGGGAGATTCTGGTTTCCTGACAAGCTTCTTTAACTTTTGCATAAGATTTTCAGACTTGAAGGCACTGAAGGAGTCCAGGTTTCCATGCAGCTTTACATCTTGTGCAAGATGTACAAGATTGTGCACATTGTAGGAAATGTACATCTCACCATACAGCCTCCCAAGGTGCTGCACAAACAACACAAGAGCTTCATTTGCATAGTCAGTGTACTTCTCAAGCAGTGTAGTGTTTGACAGAATGAACACTCCGACAAAAAGAAGTAAGAAGTGTTGGTATACTGCTGTATGGAGGAAGTCTTTAAGGAGCACAGGACCAGTATAAAGCAGAAACTGGTGAAATTCAGAGGCCTTCCATCGGTCTACCTCCTTCAGGGATCTTGGCCTTCGTGCAAACTCTGCAGGTACATATGTCCTGACCTTTTTGAGCTTCTCAGAGAGCATCTTCACTTGTAAACCAGAGAGCCTGCAAGCCAGTGGACCCTTGAGCCACAGGTACAAGAGTCGCCTCATAACACCCAGGCACACAAGATGCATATAATCTAATGGGAACCCACTGACCATGCCCAAAGATGTGGCAACCAGAGGTGAAGACCCAAGATGACGCCCTTCATCAGTCATTTCCTTGAAGTCCTTGTCAGTGCGGAGGTGGGCATCAGTTTGAGGTAATATCACCTGGTTGTTCGCATATTCCCCCTCCTGAACACATTTCTCACACCCTGAGTAGCCTGTGTGTCCTTTAACATTCTTCAAAAATGCTCAGGCAGGAGCATCACAGACCATGGAGCACAGCTGGAGCCTCATGGTGATTCCTTGGAATGTAAATCCCTTCTCCAACTCAAGGACTTCAGCTACAAAATCTTCCAGGTAGTCATTGAGTGATGGTTTCTGTGTACCACAAAAAAAGTGCAATTAGGAATGGCTGATGCCGGGGGAGGTTCTTGATGACTCCAAGAATGGGCCAGCATTGTGTGGAAGAACTTTTAAAAACTGGCAACCCATCAACATTCACTTGAAGTTCTAGGCATACATCACTGGCCAAGTTGCACATATTAACCCTTGCCCTGGATTTTCTGTATTTACCATACTTCAAAGACAAGGAGATAAAATGATGATAAGAACAAAGACCACAATGATGTGCTGAAATCGTCTACCATTAAATTAAAAGTTACAGGGTAACAGAAACTCCTGTAAAGTAAGCTAGCAAGTAACGTTAACGCTAACTTAGCAAGCAACTGCAGCTGCCAGTGGAGACTGTTTCAATCCAATGAATGACAAATAAAAAATACAACCATTTAAAAAAGTCCTTAAATTACCTTAGACTCGGGGTCTGTAGGCCTCACGTATTTGCATTGGAGTTAGAGCAAGACGACGGTGTATCAGCGTGTCTGGTCTGACCGGAACATTTCAGGTCAAAGGTCAAAGGTCACACACTTTTTTTTAACAGTCTATGACAGTAACATTAGCTTAGCAGGATGCGCCCCTGGACCACGGGTGGCAGCTCCGGGCACTTCCAACGAGTGCTCACGGTAACCAGATAAGCAGATAACGTCAACTAGGGAGAATAAAATGAAAACCCTACAATTGTAGCCTGTTAGCTAACATGAGCTAAACTAGCTAACAGCTAATGAAAGATAATGTTAGCTGGTGGGGACCTGTGCTAAGCTATATACACCCAGTCATGCCTCACCACTCACCAGGAACCTCTTTACGGTCACAGAATAAACAACATAGCTATTTTCTGCCAATAAATTCCAATTAGTTTACCTGAAACCAACTGATGCTACAAGTGCGACCTGCAAGCTCAGTTCCAAAGACCGTGGAGATGAAATCCCGCCTCCCGTGGCAACTTCTGTATGCGGGCAGGTATGGGCCGACCCAAAGCCGACGTAACAGAGACGTTTGATGAGCTCGGACAAAAGAGTATTAAATTTGAATATATCCGCATATGCGGCTGACGCTTGTCAGACGTTATAAATCAAGGGCCGATGTGTCGTCCTTAGGCCGACGTCGGCCAGATGTATGTGTGCTGTCTGGGAAGATGGCCAACAGTGAAGGTGTGCTGCTGTGCTATTGGTTAAAAGTGACCAGCTGACAGAACAGCTGATTTCTTAACTGACAGCCTCAGACAATAGGCTCGTTGGAGATGAACTGCACCTCGCCTGCAAAGTAGACAAGAGCAGGCAGCCACAGCAGGGGGCGGTGACAAAAAGCCGCGGTGAAGTCGGACAGTTTCCAGCAGCCTTCAGTCCATACAGGAAGTCACAGTCACACTCACATCCAGTGTTGCCAAGTCCGCTTATTATAAGCAACTTTGGGCTTGTTTTTCTGTAAAGTCGCTTACAAGTATTGGTATTCGCGGGTCGTGTTTTTTTTGGGCTTGTCTCTAAAGCATAGTTGCTTATTTGGGCATGTTCCCAGCTCCATAATAAGTTGTCAAGCAGATATTTCCAATATGTTATTTAAACGTAGGATAGTTTGTCTTGCCTGTTCCCTCTGTCCCTCCCCTTTCCCCATGCACACAGGAGACAGCAGAGTTTTTTCCCACCCGCATCCTGCTTCCAATTGGCTCTGACCCTGATGGCAACGAGTACTAGCCAATCAGAGGCAGAGCAGGGTAATGTGTTTTTTTTCTGGTTTGGAAAACATCAGTCCTGTAACTAAAAGAAAAAAGTTAGATGAGTGCATAAAAGGCAATAATAAATGAAGAATTTGTGAATTCAGGATGATATTTATTTGTGTGCGCAATCTGTACCCAAACTTTAAAATCCATCCCCTCGGATTGTAAAACCGTGCACACAGTTTATTTATTTTTCTCTCCTGGTTGCTTATTTGTCTCACGAGATCTGGCAACACTGCTTACATCCTGTCTGGAATGATGTCATTTCATTAAAGAAGTGATCAGACCCATATATCAGTTTGTTTTCAGTCTCCAGTTGTTTTAATTATGATAGATTAATTTATTAAAATGTTTTACAGGTGATCTGTAGTTTATGTTCATGGTTTATCCTCCATTTGATATTAACTGTCCTGTAAATCAGCATCATATCAGTTTGACCTGTCCCCTCAACTACACAGGCTGAATACACTGTGTTTGACTGTAAGCTTCATATTTTATACAAGACAACAGCTTTCATTAAAGTTACAATGTGCAATTTACGTGGTTGTTTATTAGCAAATATCAACTATTGCTTTCATAAATATATATTTACTCAAATGGAAGCTTTCTCATAGGCTTAGAGTGATTTCTCTATATATACACAGGCAGGGCGCGGTCTGCCCTCTTGTGTCGCCATATTTGAATACAGTGGCTGAAAGGGATAAACACACTTTGCCTTTCACGTTAACCTAGAACTTGCCGTCACTGGAGACAGAGAAGGTGAAGATCAATCCGGGGCGCTTCTGCGTGAACCTGCTTTGTACTTTTATGATTCTGTCGCACTTTAAATGGAGGACCACACATATGTTTTGCCCCGTAAGAGGGAAACCACGCCACCAAATAAAAGAAAAAGATCAGATAAGCGAGGACGGGACAAAACGCGAGTGAATATCGGCGTTGCTTATTCCAGGTGGAAAGAACTCCTGTGGAAGAACACTCTGGAGACGCATATATTATAATCGTACCAACCTGTATTTGATGCACTGTGCCGTGACTATCACATAAACATGTTATTTTAGCATTACTGTGCTAATGTTTGCTCGTGTTACCAAAACAATTAGAGATAAAACACTCCTAACATAACGTTATATCTCACAGATAACCTATATGTCACTGGTAAGCTATAACATATTGTAGCGTCCGCCAGGACGTGTGGAAAGGATGACGCAGTTATTCGGCAAACCACCGTTTATTACTGAACAGTACAGGGGTCCGTTTCACAAAGCAGGTTTAACAAACTCTGAGTCTAATCCTGAACTCTGAGTTGATCTACTCTGAGATAGGAAACTCTGAGTTTCCGGTTCCAGAACAGCTGATTTGAATCAGTTTAATCAACTCAGAGTAGTTTTACTTGGAGTTAAGCGCGTGCACCACAACTATAAAAAGCCAGCATCAATGGAGCCCCGATTTGACGAGTCACCATGGCAACGGGGAAGAGGAGGGCTGCGTTTTTCACCCCAATAGAATTAGAAATCTTAATGCGCTCATACGGCGAGTTTGCACATGTTTTCAAAAAGAAGTGCAACACTGCTGCAGCTGCAAAAGAGAGGGAGACGGCGTGGGAGAACATTGCTGCTCGGGTCTTGAATGGTAGCCTATTCATTTATTTCATTTAGGTGCAATCCCGCGGGGGAGAGGCGCACTTGGCAGCAGTTTAGGATGAAATGTAAACACATTGTTCAAACAGGTAAGACCTCGGCATAATCTCATGGGGGTACCTCATTTTGATCATGTTTTACATTGTAAAGTAAATATTAAGTGGCTGTTTGACTGTGCAGTTGTTTTATCCCCAACATAATGCTGTTTTCACACACATAAATGTCTTCTCATCTATATCATGTTCTGTTAAATAATTAAGCCTATTTAAACTAACACATACTTCTACTGAGCCAGCAGAAAGAAGGCAGATGCCTGTAAAACGAACACACTTTTCTGACCACCCTGCACACAGTTGCCTTACTCAAGTGCTCAGCATCTCTGACATTGTACAAAAAACTTCCATTTGCAAAGAAACGCAGCGCAACACACAATATCTGCTGGGATGTGAGAGCATGACTACGACTGGTAATGTTGCAAATGTAAGGACGGATTAGGTTGTGTATGTAGATGATGGACTGTGACGTGAAACGGTACAGCTCAAAAATATAATTGTCTGGAAATGCTAAAACATCTATGCGCGGTCTGATAACCATCTCCCGACGAATATTTAATTCTCTACGCAGTAATTCTGCACCTTCATCCACGGGATCGTTATCAAAAGGACATGCCATGTTAGTGAAAAAAGTCGCCACCTACTGTGCCTGATGGACTTCAAATATACTGACTCTGATTTTTTTTTAATGATTTTTTTAAATGACAGACGGCAGAACTAGGCTACGCCAAAACTCGCCTGCTGACTGACTGAATGAGGAAATCAAATGGAGTGTGTGGCTCTGAAAGAGGGCGGAGACAGAGAGAAACTCGAGGTTCATTGAGAAAAACCTGGTCCCGACCAGGTTAGGTTCATAGAGTCTGTTACTACGGTAACTGACCGAGAGCTTAAGTTACCTCTCTCTCTGAAACAGGCTAGAGTTACCCCTCTTTCTCTGGTTTGAGTTACCTCCCTTTTTGAAACGGAAAACTCAGAGTTTCCCTCATTTCAGGGTTAACAGACTCTGAGTTTTCACTAAACCTGCTTTGTGAAACGGACCCCAGGTTACTGTTGGCCATAACTACACCAAAACAACCAACAAACAAGAACTTAGCTGTAACTCCAACTGTACACTCCTGCTGTCTCCTCCAGCTCGCTCATACACACACCAGCATGCACACTCACACAGCTCTCATCCCCGTCACACTCACACCCCGCCCCCCTACCTATACTCATTCAATCCCAAACATGCCATTAACTCACAGAACACTGACATTATAACAGAGCATTTACTGCAGGGTCGCTACAACATCATAACATGGTTTAGATTCCTAAATAAATATTCACCTCATCGCTAGATAGGCCTACTCCTGAAAAACTTTACAAACTCGTGGATGATGCCATCTCTGTCTGCGCAAGGCTTTTTGTCTTACGAGGCCACCGTCGCTAACCCGACAGGAGGGGAGCGAGTGAGCCCTGCAATCTAGAATTTGACCGCTGATGTCACTGTTACTCACCATTTTTACACACTGAGGCTTTAAGGCTCAGTCAGATACAGTCAGGGCTTCACATCTGTACACATGTTATCCCACTGACCACCAGTCTCTGTGCTGCTAAATGCTTCAAGAATTAAAACAGTCCAGTGTTAATATACAGTAGACTCTGTATAGTTTATGATCAACTAGTCCATACCCAGGGATGTGTTATGTATAGAGGAATAAGACATCAAAAACAGTATATTAGAGGAGATGCAAAATCAGAGCACTGTAAATGCACTGTGTAAAAAATATTAATGTAATACGTCAGAGCAAGTCGGGATGAAGTCGGACACAAAACTAACCACCATGCATTGTGCGCCGATCGCCGGCGATCGAATCTGCGCAGGCCTGACTCAACTCGAACGAACCTAGTGACAGCAAGCAATTGTGAATGAGTGAGTAAGTGAATGAGTGAGTGAGTGAGTGAGTGAGCATGCGTGTGAGGAGTCCTCCCACAGATCTGTGTGGAGAGTTGACTCTGACTGTGTTCACTCTGGATCTGCTCTGACAAAGTGTGCAACATCACATTCCTTTGCCTACAAGCATACAGCCTCCATCCTGATACCATTTTTAACATGTATGTTTCATAATATAATCAGTATGTACAAGTAATTGCCTTTCAGAGTCCACAGCATGTGCTTTAGCTCACATTTGTTTTAACGAGCCATAAACTGTCAACGCTGTTACCTTTCCACAGTAACAGGATTTGACATGTGAGTCACAGGGATGATCATCATAGATAGCTTTACTGTCTTTAAAGGTCAGCCTTATCAAATGAAAACATTTTTAAAAGTCATCATGTGAGTGTTATTCAGCTAATGTCCACAATATGATGAAACTGGTTACTTGATTTACTGTGAATGAGCCCTTTGATATGTTTGTATGGTCTGGTTGTTCTAAGTCCTGTTTAACTGCTACAAAACCCTTTTTACTATTGGTTACTATGTTAAATAAATGAAATGCTGTTAAATCCTCCTAAATTAATAACACTTGAAATATGACTCACTGTGTTTTAATATGTTAATTACCAACATAAAAACAATCTGTCTCAATAACAAAAATGATTCCAAAACACTTGTCAATAATGCGTGCATGGAACTGCAACAACAACAACAACAACAACAACAACAACATGAGACCTCTTAGAAATGTGACGTGCTTCACTGATACAACAATACCAATCAAGTGCAGAACAATACCCTGTGACTTGGGAGGGGAAACTTCATAGTAGTGTGTAGACAAAGATGTTCAGTGTAGGCAGTAAAATGTGTATCAGCTGTTACTGTAACAGGGCTGGCAGTCAATCCTATTGTTGGTGTTAATTTCATAATGTCAAATGTCAAAATGACGATTAAAAGAGACTTTCAACTCTCATCATTATAATTTAAACTATACTATATTTTGGACAGTATTTTCAACTGTTTTTAATCCCAGGCTACTTAAAAAATAGAATTTGAATAGAATAGAATTGATAGAATTTGAAAATAGAATTTGAATTTAATTAAAATTTTAAATTTCCAGAGTTGAAAAGGCATCGATTTTGTTGAATGACCCACAAGCTGTTGGTGATGAAGTGATGTTGGAATTGTTGTGAGTCCAGTTTGAATCGGTGAATTGTTGTTTGATGACATCTTTTTATTTAGTGTCCGGTGTCTTTTATCTCTCTCTATACCATGGTCTGGGTGAATACTCGATTCTGATTGGCTGCAGGGTGTCCATTAAAAAGTGTTGTAGGACACCTAAAAAGAAGTTCCGGTCAAATAGCCTGATTGTTCTAAATTATTGCGCTGGCTCAAATACTAGTTGGTAACTGTGACAACAGAAACTCAGAACATACATTAACATCTGTTATTTCGCAGTTTATTTGTCAGAACTGCAAGACAGTGGACAAGACATGAGTGATTTTATAGTTTCCTTTAACCTATTTGGGGAATTTGATCATTTTGAAGACTGGGATGCAGCAGAAGAGAAAGAGAGAAGAGAATATAAGAAGAAGGAGATGCGTCACAAGGAGGTGACACCGGAGGAATTGAACAATTTAGAGGATGACAAGGACGAGGTAAACACAAAGAAAACCACAAAATGGGCAGTTAAAACATTAAGAGACTTCCTGGCTCAGAAAAACATGGACATCAACTTTGAGAGCTACGCTGCTACTACTCTCAATGACATTTTGCAACTGTTTTATGCGTCTGTCCGGTCGACTAATGAAGGAGGAGAATACAGTGTTGCCAGTTTGAGGAGTTTGAGAGCATTAATCGCCACTTAAGAGATGTCAACATCATCAGCGACACTGTGTTCAAGAGCAGTAACGCAGTTTTTAAGGCGATACTGAAGCGTTACAGAAAGAGTGGGAAAGACACCAGCTTCCACCATCCTCGTATCCCTGAGTCGGACCTTGAGATAATCAGATGTTCATCTGCGCTGTCTCCCGATACGCCCCTCGGCCTCGTCAGAAAGGTGTGGTTTGACATCCAGCTGTGTTTGGCTCGGCGTGGAGGGGAACCGTGAGCTGACCATGACATCTTTCAGCATCCAGAGAGACGAGGATGGCGTTGAATACGTCAGCCTAGCGCATAATCCTGACACTAAAAATCATAAAGATCCAAACGACCCACACAAGCAAAACCTAAGAGGTTTTATGTTCGCAAGGCCCGGGGATCCCCTGTGCCCAGTAAAACGTTTCAAGAAGTACATCTCTAAATGTCCCCCAGATGCCCCCCATCACCGTGGCATCTGATGTGTGCAGGCTTATTGGGCTCCGTCAGTCCAGGAGAGACGAGAATGGAGCAACATTTTGTCGTCCCGCAACGTCCCAACCAGCAGTGGTCAGGGTCCACAAACATTAAATCTCCGTCCTTCAAATGCCACTATGATGGACATGCCAGTATCTCTATCAAATTTCACGATCAACAGCAATGTCGCATTTAATTTTAAATAGTTCGTCGCCTGTCTTTCTGTCTTGCTTACCTTACTTAGGCTACTTACTTGCTTGATACAGAGTGAATGGTGGATAATATTTATAAAAACGATTTAGGATAGACTTACTTGCTTGATACACATTTAATGATCAGAGTGAATGGTGGATAATATTTATTGCAATAAAAATGATTTTGGAAACTTTCTGTGGACTTTGATTATTTGAAACAAAATTTCGCATCATCCTCTGGACACACACAAGCGGTAAGAGGTGCACTTGCCCTCTGAAATGATACTTTGTATCACGTAACATAACGTTAAGCAATCATCTCACTTCCCTCCACTGATTAGGCCTAATACAACAGCTGCGGCCGACTGAGCTGCAGGTTCTGTGGCCAGAGCCGGTTACCTTGGCAACGCGTCACAGCGAGAGATATTAAATAGTCCACTCAGCCGCTTCTTGTGAAAAACTTACGATTTTAAGGGTAAAAAACAACATTAACCTATTTAAGCAATATCACACATATTGCTTTTATACAACAGTCCAACAGTTAAATAAGCAAGGCTGATTAAGAAATGTTGAAAAATGAGGACAAAATAGATCATTTAAGCATTTTATTTGTCTTCCGCCAACAAAAATAGTTCCCTCAGGACTCCGCTGTCACCGTTGCTATGTAACGCAGACATGGTGCGCCAGGCACTTACTCTTTATACACATTTATCTGCACGTTTTCGTTAATTGTGCAGCCGGTGAAATAAGACTGGTGACTGCATGGTGGACTGTGGCTTCACAGGCACAGCCGACTCTGCCTTCTGATCTGACAGTATATTGGTTTTCTCCAAGTCATTGAGCTCCGCTGATGAAACACTGACAAACCTGGATGTGTGCTCAGATGGATTCAGCTTCTCCTCTCCCTCATCTTCCTCTGATGACCATTCATAGTTCAATTCAAAACTTATTTTAGGAAATAAATCCACATTTTTGGCTATTTGACAGTGGATGAATTAATTAGCCTACAACGCAACTGCTGACCTAACTGACACTGACTGTCAATTTTGATTTGATTGTTGATTGCAGTCAGCTGTGAGGCGGAGTGATACATACACAGTGAAATAACCGTGATGTTGTACTCCAATATATCACGGTTTTACTGTCTCTTGACCAATCAGATTGCAGGGCCGGAACTAACTGTTGTATAATAATAATTGATTTAATATTTATTTCTTTCGTAAGTGACCATGGTATAAGCGGGATAATGCCCTTCGAGGTGTCCATTATCAGAAATGAATGGACTTCGCGGAAGCAAGTCCATTCTCTTCGCGTCACCTTGTCGGGCATTATCCCTTACCTATTTTATCTTCTATTATCTCTCCAGACTCTGTCAGGCTGGTGAATGGGACCAGTCTGTGCTCAGGCAGACTGGAGGTGAAGTCTAACCAGAGGTGGTCCTCAGTGTGTGAAGCTGACTTTGACCAGCAGGATGCAGAGGTGGTCTGTAGGGAGCTTGGCTGTGGGGCTCCTTCAGTCCTCCAGGGGGCGCTCTATGGAGAAGTGGAGGCTCCAATGTGGACCAAAGAGTTCCAGTGTGGAGGCCATGAGTCTGCTCTCCTGGACTGTAGAAGCTCAGGCTCAGATAGAAACACCTGCTCACCTGGCAAAGCTGTTGGACTCACCTGCTCAGGTAGAAGAGGAGCTGCAGCTTTGATTTGGTTCATTTCTCTTCTAATGAAACTCACTTTGTTCTTTTACTGATGACTCTCTGGTTTCTGTTCAGAGTATGTCAGGTTGGTGGGAGGAGACAGTCACTGTGCAGGAACACTGGAGGTCAAACATCGGGGAGAATGGAAACTAGTGAATGGCTTTGGCTGGACCCTGAAGACAGCAGGTGTTGTCTGCAGAGATCTGGACTGTGGCTCTGCTGTTTCTGGAGGAGAGAGAAAGGAGTCCTCAGCCAGACCTGTGTGGGGGATCGACCCTGACTGTGTTCACTCTGGATCTGCTCTGAGGGAGTGTGCAGCATCATCTTACTCTCCCTTCATCATGGATCTAACCTGCTTAGGTAAGCCCATCAGTGACATCACCAGTGACATCTGCAGATGATGATGTTAATGTTGAGTGTGGCTACGCGATCCGAGCCTGTCTGGTCCCAACGGTACCCAACGGGTCGGGCCGGGTTCGGTCAAAAATGTATAAATTGTATTCGGGCTTGGGTCGGATTCGGTCAGCTTTCAGTGAAAATGTAGCGTAAAAATAAATATAATCCTATTGTCTGTCCTGTTTATTGCTTGGGAACTGTTAGGCTATTTATGTGACAACACCTGAATAGAACACACATGTGCATTGGCTGTTACGGCTGTTCATCTCTGAAGCTCCAGAGATGATTCTGAGTGCTCTTGCAATCAGAGGACTGTGTATGTAGCTGCATGTGTGACTGGGTCAGCTGTCTGCGGCAGCGCCAGTAGTTCTGTAGCAGTTTGGTCAGTTCATGGTTTTCCTGATGGGCCAGAGCACAGAACTGTGCTGCGCATGCCCCGACACACAGCGAAGGGGTTCTGTTCCCCTGTTGGGAGTTATTTTCCCAGTATTCACCAGCTCAATGTAGGCTACATTATCCCACTTATTACACGGCTAATTATTAGTTAAATAAATAATTTGAGACAGAATATTGATTAATTATACAATTTTTATTGATTTATAAATTAAATCATGTTCATGTCTTTCTTCTTTGATGCAATCAGCCTCCCTGTCATCCACAATCTTGTGTCTCCTCTCTTTTCCGTGCGCCTCTGAGCATCCCTCTTCTCCGGCATTCTTCTCATCTTCAGCCAGTAACCATGACTCGATAAAAAAGTAACTGTTGTCAGGGCAGCGTCCCTAGCAACACTGAGGTACATAGCAACGGTCATTACCCAGTAATATCAGACCTCTGAATGCCACGACTGACCAATCAGAATACAGCATTTAATAGAGCCGTGTAATAAAACATCCTAAAATGCATGCATTTATATCCAATTGTATAAATTGTATTGTATTGTATTGTAACATTGTAAGTTTGTATGTAAATATTCTGTAAAATGCTTTGGCAACAACATATTTCTGTTCATGCCAATAAAGCTGTTTGAACTGAAATTTGAATTTTGAGAGACAGAGACAAAGACAGAGAGAGATGGAGCTACATTAGGGTCAAAAGTTTTGCACTTGAAAAAATAAAATTTGAAACTGAAAATTCATGTGTTGATCTTGAATTTTGAAAAATACATCAGTGTATTCAAAATAAAAATAAGTGTATGAAACGTGTTTTCAGGTTAAATATAGTTTTGATTCACTTTGGTAATTCTTTTGAATAAATAATTTATTTTCACTTTTGACTTCCATATATATTTTAACATTTGAGGTCTTAGTTTTTTTCAGCTGCATGTTTTTGTCTTTTCAGATTCAGATCTTTTTTTTTTTCAGTTTCAGACTTATGACCCTGATGTGGCATGGGGGGCGTGGCATCAACTGAGAGGAGCGTGGCATCATGAGTGACAGTGCATTCAGGGAACGTAGGAACTAAAAAAATTCTGACTCAACACTTATATACACCATGTTCATGTGACTGGCAGTGTAAAAATTGATGCCAGTGACAAACTTCCATTTAGAAATCTGTTTTAGACAGTACTGAGCACCAATTGCTGTATAAGAGCGATAAATTATGCCAGATTTTGCAGTTCAACAGCCACATTTTAAGTGCTGATATGTCCGATTTCCACAAAGCACTCTGAAAAGCACAGCGTAGTGTCCACTTTGTTTGCGATGATGGCGTCCGGTCGGTCGGGTCAATCTGCTGGAGCCCAAACATCCAGCACACAGGTGAGAGCGAGACAGAGAGAGAGACAGAGATAGAGAGAGAGAGATAGACAGAGAGAGAGACAGAGAGAGACAGAGATAGAGAGAGAATTAGACAAGAAGAAAGGAAAGGCCTACGCATGTTTTGTTGAGTTCACAAAGGCCTTTGATTCCATCTGGCATGAGGGCCTTTTCTACAGACTACTCAACAGTGGCATTGGAGGAAAAACATATGATGTAATTAAATCTATGTACACAAACAGTAAATGTGCAGTTAAAATAGGAGACAAACAAACGGCCTTCTTTTCCCAAGGTCGTGGGGTGAGGCAGGGATGCAATCTTAGTCCAATCCTCTTCAATTTATACATTAATGAATTTGCATGTCAGTTAGATCGATCCATGGCACCTGGCCTCAACCTGAATGGCACAGAAATGAAGGGTCTCCTGTACGCAGATGACTTGGTGTTGCTGTCACCAACAAAAGAAGGTCTACAGCAGCACCTCAACCTCCTGCATACATTCTGTCAGACCTGGGCCCTGACCGTTAACCCAAAGAAAACCAAAATTATGATCTTCCAGAAGCAGTCCAGAAGTCAGGAAAACACACACAATTTCTATTTGGACACCACTGAATTACAACATGCAAAAAACTACACATCCCTTGGCCTCAACATAAGCTCCACAGGAAGCTTCAACTTGGCTGTGAAAGATCTGAGAGACAAAGCAAGGAGAGCTTTCTATGCAATTACAAGAAATATCAAACTGGACATTCCAATTCAAATCTGGCTAAAAATTTTCCAGTTTGTATTAGAACCAATAATTCTCTATGGCAGTGAAATCTGGGGACCAAAATTAAATCATGAATTTGAAAAATGGTACAAAACAATAACAGAATCTTTCCACACAGAGTTCTGTAAGAACATCATGCACGTCCAGAGAAAGACACCAAACAACGCATGTAGAGCAGAACTTGGCCAATTCCCCCTCATATTGAAAATACAAAAAAGAGCAATTAAATTTTACAATCACCTAAAAACTAGTGACCCCCAGATGTACCATCACAAAGCCCTAACCTGCCAAGAGCTGAAGCCAGAGAAGAGCCCCCTCAGCCAGCTGGTCCTGAGGCTCCGTCCAGACAACCTAACATGCCCCGGACAGCCTCGGGACCACAACACCAAGCCAATCAGACCAAACCAAACTATCAAGAAATCTATATCACATACTGGAAGGAAACGACTAAAACACAGAGTAAATTAAAAAAAAGAAACTTCACATTAGCAAATGATCTGAGCACAGTAAAAGATCCTAAATTAAGAAAAGCCTTGACTATGTACAGACTCAGTGAACACAGCCTAGCTATAGAGAAGGGTCGGCATAGACAGAGCTGGCTGCCAGAGGAGGAGAGACTCTGCTCCCACTGTGACAGACAAGAGGTCGAGTCAGAGCTACACTTCCTCACCTCATGCCCCAAATACCAGGCTCTGAGAAATGAACACTTTCCCAAAATAATACAAATACACCCTGAATTTGAAAACATGACAGACATGGAGAAACTCCCATATTTACTTGGGGAAATACCCAAATGTGAGAACATTGCAGCTAAATTCATCATCTCATGTCACGAACCAACACACATACACACACACCACCACCAACATCAACACACACACACACACACACACACACACACACACACACACACACACACACACACACACACACAAACACTAACAACTTCAACACAAACTTCCACAGTCTTTGTGCCTGCCATAGACTGAGAGACAGGAAGTGACACGCATATTTGCTGTTTGTTGTTTTCTTCTATTTTGTTATTACTGTTATTATTATTATTGTTATTACTGAGATTGATTGAACAATCAACAAACAATTATACATACAGTATTACCAACAGTATAGATTATAACTCATTTATTGTAAATATTGTTTTCCTTTATTGTTATTATTATTTTGAATTCCAAACGCTTGCTTTGGCAATATGTACAGTGTTACCTCACGCCAGTAAAGCCATTTGAATTGAACTGAATTGAGAGAGACAGAGACAGAAACAGAGACAGACACAGAGACAGATAAAAGTCGTGTAGTGTGACCAGGTACACTCACTGTGTAGTTCTGGGTGGTGGTCACGGACGTTGTCCTTTTTAGACGTGTGAAAAAATCTCCGGAGCACTGTCTGTGCGGGTGCCTTCGGTGCCTTCGGTGCCTTCTGCCGTGTTTTCAGAGGCCAAACATTGCAGACTGCGCATACGCACCTGATTCTGAGGGACTGTTGCTGCTTTTCCAGGCAATGAGCAGTATCACTGTGAGTTTTTCAAAGTGCAGTAATCAAACACAGTTTTAATGATAATTAAAATTTGAAACGGTAATACTAACCATTGGGAATTTTACCGCAGTGTATCATTTTACTGGTAATCGTTGTATCCCTAATGCAGATTTTAGTTTGTTGTAGTTTATAAGAGCTCAGTTGCATATGTGCAACACCTTATTATCATAGCATGAAGTCAAAGGAGGTCAGAATAGCCCATATATTAATAATGTCAGATTTCAGGATTTTACAGAAACCTAATTTAATTACTTTACATATCCACAGATGAATGCATCTTAATAAAAAAAAATATATAAAAAATATCTTGTGTGAACTGTATGCATCTTCCTGCACCTGCTCCCCTTGTTGCTGCCTCACTCCTTCCACCAGAAAGCTACTGGAGAGAGTAAAAGACACAGTGTCGGTGAAATTAACATCCACATTAATAACAGCATTAGACTTGAGCATGAGCTTCTCCTTAAGGCCACCCACTTTCGCAATGAATGAAATACTGTGGGGTGAGCTAGCTAGCATGGCTCAGGCTGCAACAACTTACCGGGTCCCATGCCAGATTCTAACTCGGCTGCTACTCCTCCTATGGCTCCTGGCTCCCCCATCTGCAGGTTATCTTGGCTGCCATCTACAAAATCATGAAATCAAGTTGAAGTATGTGGAACGGCTGCAAACCAATAACTCAAGAACTCACGTGTGTGCTGATCCGAACTAGAGCAGTACAGAAAATGTAAAATGCATGGAGAGCATTGCAGATATTTGGAATATTTCGACTCAGTGACTTTATTAAACATAAAAAAACCCACACAAAATAACTGTGACCTGTTTCCATAATTGAAGCTGATTCAGCCGCTGCTGCAGCTTCTGGCTCCTCACTCCATGCTGCTTCCCTCTACATGACAATGAGACATCGGTGTGTATTAACAACAAACCAATGATGCAAAAAAACAGATCCACACTCACGTGTAACACTCAAAAAAGCATATCCACTATCCACAATTAAATGTATTTTAATTTTTGTATTTATGCACTATAGCGTTGATGTATTGTCACAGTTAGACTCGTTCATTAATTGATTCTTTTAAGATTTCTGCATTGCATATTATATTGAATCTAATTCAAAATATTTGTGTTATTTAGTATTGATCAGGAATGCTTGCTGTAAGCCAGTCTTACTGTTGATAGCTTTGAAATGACTGTGTGTAATAGGCTAGGTTACAACAGATAGCAGTCACGCTCTAAGCTTAACAGTCATTAAAACAACTGACCAAATTTGCAATACAGTAAAATAATATCAAGATTACACCCTACAGTGTGCATGCTGCTGAGCAATAATGACAAGTGTCTGTATTTTAGAACAGAAATGCAGACTTTACTTGCACTCATTTGTCGTCACGAAATGTTTTTTTACACTTACAATTAAATGATACAAGTAGCCTACTAAACAATAAGAAGTACAGCCCTTGTTATTTTATTGTCATAGATTAATCTATGCACACTGATCAGAAAAATGGATTGTCATGAACAATGGATAATCCATTTTTCTGATCAGCGTGCGAGCTTTTCCTGTTTTCTTTTTGACAGTTTTTTGCCTACGCACCTGATGTGAGTTTTTCTTTGGACTTGTAATAAGAGCGCAAACACCCTTATTTTCTTTTTCTTTTCATAGACTAATCTATAAAATCATGCATGATGAAGGAGAAGTTAATCATTTATCTGTCAGACTTAGTGTCTACACTTGGACTGTGTAGGTAGGCAAAACAGAACTGAACTACATTAAGTTAGGAAACGGAGAATGTGTAACTTTAGATGCTGCAAGCCAGCAATCAGCCAGCGCATTACCTGAGCTGAGTTAACGAGTCAGGTGATCAATGTTTGTGTGTGCATTTTCAAGAGAAAATAAAATTATATCAGCAACAACAACGGCTTTAACCTACAACAGCTTGGTGACTAAGATGAACAAGGCTTACAAGCTAAGCACAGCAGCACCCTTGTCGTGTGCAAATAAAGCAAAATCAAATGAACGACCATTACTTTGATATTTTCTTGTCAAGTTAAGCGCGCAAATGTAGCAAAGAAAACTTGAGTAACTAAGCTGGAGAGGGACTCGGGTAAATGTTCTGTTGGCTAGTAACAGCACAGCACAGGCTGACAGTTACAGCAGGTTAGCTAGTGTATGTGGCATGAGGAGAACTTGACTTGAGCTAGTGTCATGTAGGGTGTAACCTCTCAGTGCAAGCTACAAAGCCAAATATTACCCTACAGAAATAGCCTTGCACGCCTTCCATGCAGTTGCAATGGAATTCTAGTTTAAAGGCCCTGACACACCAAGCCGACGGTCGGCCGTCGACCAAAGTCGGGCCGTCGGTGAGCGTCTGTCGGCCTAGTTTTTGCGGTGTGTCCCGCAACGTTGGGACTTCGGCGTCGGTGGCTTTTCGGCCGATTGAGCATGTTGAATCGATGGCGGAGCTTGTCGGTGAGAGAGATCACTCTGATTGGCTGTTCAGGTTTTATTTCCTCGCCCCTGTAGAAAGTGAATCTGCCTGTAGTGAAACCGGGGCTAACCGGTGCTTCCTCCTCAGGCTCCACTTCACTCAGCTGCCCCACAGACCCGCTGCTTCTTCCCACTTTAACCTGAATAACAAACCAGAGCTAGCTGGGAGCGGCTAGCGGAGCGTTAGCCGCAGCATGACCGGAGGGAAGCACAGCCAGTTAGCCTCCGCTAGTCTCTGAGCTAGCCCCGGCTCTCCGTTTGGATCCAACCGGAGCACCGAGCCCTGGTTTGTTATTCAGGTTAAAGTGGGAAGAAGCAGCGGGTTTATCGGGCAGCTGAGTGAAGTGGAGCCTGCGGAGGAAACACCAGGACCGTCTGGATGTAATAGTCCGTGGAGGTGCTGCGGTGCTCGGCTGCACAGATAAGAAACCCCTCGGCTGACAGGATGTACCACTCTCTCACTCCGCTCTCTCTCACGCAGGCGCAGAACGTACGTGCTACTTGGCCGTCGGATGTAGTCCATGTAGTGTGTTCAAATGCAACTGACACAGGGCGACGTGAGGCGACGTGAGGCGACGTAGACGATGCAACAGTCAGCTTTGTCGCCACTAGTTCTTTAATGACAGTTTGGTGTGTCAGGGCCTTAAGACAGATACCCCCACATAGGATGACGAGCAATGAATAATGATAACAGCTGTTTTTCTCTAGTCAAGAAATACATGATAGATAGATAACTGCTAGTTCTACTACCACTGATCTGATGATTTACTCTGCTAGCAAGCATAGCAAGCTAGTTCAAAAGGAGAGCTAGTTAAACTAGTGCTACAGAGGCATACATGCATTAACCATCTCTCTTACCTTTGTTCTTCTTCTTGGAGAATCCCAAAATGTCAATCTGTTTATACTTTGATTTCTTCATTATGTCGCAAATGATATCAGCTCTGTAACGTCCTGGAAATGAAATCCACTTGATCGACTGGCAGGCTGTCCTCCTCGACAAGTGCGCACAGTTCCAGAGTTTGACTTTGAATCTGTCCAATCCTTACCCCGGAAAAAATGCTTGGTGACGCCACTGTCTTCTATTATCTCTCCAGACTCTGTCAGGCTGGTGAATGGGACCAGTCTGTGCTCAGGCAGACTGGAGGTGAAGTCTAACCAGAGGTGGTCCTCAGTGTGTGAAGCTGACTTTGACCAGCAGGATGCAGAGGTGGTCTGTAGGGAGCTTGGCTGTGGGGCTCCTTCAGTCCTCCAGGGGGCGCTCTATGGAGAAGTGGAGGCTCCAATGTGGACCAAAGAGTTCCAGTGTGGAGGCCATGAGTCTGCTCTCCTGGACTGTAGAAGCTCAGGCTCAGATAGAAACACCTGCTCACCTGGCAAAGCTGTTGGACTCACCTGCTCAGGTAGAAGAGGAGCTGCAGCTTTGATTTGGTTCATTTCTCTTCTAATGAAACTCACTTTGTTCTTTTACTGATGACTCTCTGGTTTCTGTTCAGAGTATGTTAGGTTGGTGGGAGGAGACAGTCACTGTGCAGGAACACTGGAGGTCAAACATCAGGGAGAATGGAGACCAGTGATAAGCTTTTTCTCTCCCTGGACCCTGAAGACAGCAGGTGTTGCCTGCAGAGATCTGGACTGTGGCTCTGCTGTTTCTGTAGGAAAGAGAGAGGAGTCCTCAGCCAGACCTGTGTGGAGGATCAGGTCTGACTGTGTTCACTCTGGATCTGCTCTGAGGGAGTGTGCAAGATCAGATTCCTCTTCCTCTGTCCTGAATCTCACCTGCTCAGGTAAGCCCATCAGTGACATCATCAGTGACATCATCTATGACAGTAATGTCCCCAGGTTGACTCACACATGTTCCAGCTAGGGGGGTGGGGGGTGGGTCCTGTGTATTTGGGGGGTCAGGAGCTTGTGTGTGTGTGTGTGGGGGGGGGGGGCAGCAGGAGGAGGGGGGGCAGAGCAGGGAGGGAGTGGAGTGTCCTGACAGCTTGCTGTATGAAGCTGTCCCTCAGTCTGCTGGTCCTGGCCTGGAGGCTCTGTAGTCTCCTCCCCGATGGCAGCAGGCTGAAGAGGGTGTGTGACGGGTGAGTGGAGTCACAAGCAATGCAGAGGGCTTTGCAGGTGAGGCAGGTGATGTAAATGTCTTGGGGGGGGGGTTCAGCTGTTCTCACAATGTGCTGGAGGGTCTTATGGCCGGATGCTGTGCAGGCACCGTACCAAACCGCGATGCAGCTGGTCAAGACGCTCTCGATGGTGCCTCTGTAGAATGTGGACATGATGGGGGCTGGGGCTCTGGCTCTTCACAGCTTGCAGAGAAAGTAGAGGCACTGGTGAGCCTTCTTGGCCCGAGAAGTAGTGTTGAGGGTCCAGGAGAGGTCCTCTGGGACATGCATCCAGGAACTTTGTGCTGCTCACCCTCTCTACAGCAGCACCGTTGATGGTCAGAGGGGAATGCTGGGTGCGCGCTCTCCTGAAGTCGACAACAATCTCCTTTGTTTTCTCCACGTTCAAAGAGAGATTATTGTGGCTGCACCACAAGGCCAGGTGGCTCACCTCGCTCCTGTAGTTTGTCTCATCATCGTCTCTGATGAGACCCACCACGGTCGTGTCGTCTGCAAACTTAACGAGGAGAGAGTCCAGCCTCTATCCCTTTGAGATTTTAGGGATCATTTTCTAAACACATTTTTATTGTGGGTTACAGATCATCTCAGGAAAAACTGGACAGAGAAATGGATAACGTATGTTAGAGAGTATGAAATGTAAATGTGATGTCAGACAGCTGCAGTCTGTGGTCTTATAAAGACGTGTTCTGTTGTTAATGATGAAGTGATGTTGGAATTGTTGTGAGTCCAGTTTGAATCAGTGAATTGTTGTTTGATGACATCTTTTTATTTAGTGTCTGGTGTCTTTTATCTCTCTCTATTTTATCTTCTATTATCTCTCCAGACTCTGTCAGGCTGGTGGATGGGACCAGTCTGTGCTCAGGCAGACTGGAGGTGAAGTCTAACCAGAGGTGGTCCTCAGTGTGTGAAGCTGACTTTGACCAGCAGGATGCAGAGGTGGTCTGTAGGGAGCTTGGCTGTGGGGCTCCTTCAGTCCTCCAGGGGGCGCTCTATGGAGAAGTGGAGGCTCCAATGTGGACCAAAGAGTTCCAGTGTGGAGGCCATGAGTCTGCTCTCCTGGACTGTAGAAGCTCAGGCTCAGATAGAAACACCTGCTCACCTGGCAAAGCTGTTGGACTCACCTGCTCAGGTAGAAGAGGAGCTGCAGCTTTGATTTGGTTCATTTCTCTTCTAATGAAACTCACTTTGTTCTTTTACTGATGACTCTCTGGTTTCTGTTCAGAGCCTGTCAGGTTGGTGGGAGGAGACAGTCATTGTGCAGGAACACTGGAGGTCAGACATCAGGGAGAATGGAGACCAGTGAAGAGCATTTTCTCTGACTGGACCCTGAAGACAGCAGGTGTTGCCTGCAGAGATCTGGACTGTGGCTCTGCTGTTTCTGTAGGAGAGAGAAAGGAGTCCTCAGACAGACCTGTGTGGGGGATCGACTCTGACTGTGTTCACTCTGGATCTGCTCTGAGGGAGTGTGCAACATCATCTTCCTCTTCCTCCATCCTGAATCTCACCTGCTCAGGTAAGCCCATCAGTGACATCATCAGTAACATCATCTATGACAGTAATGTCCCCAGGTTGACTCACACATGTTCCAGCTGGAATGGCGGCAGACTGTCTCCAGCAGCCATGATGGAGTCTGATGAGCTGCTGCCTCAGTAAATCAGCTGCTGAATGCACCAAGATACATATCTGTATATATGAAACATACATGTGTGCTGCTTCAGGAGTCCCCTGGGCCAACCACCAACCAGCCTGAAAGGACTCCTTCTTCAGCTTGACAGCTTTCTGAGCCACTGGTTTCCATCAGGAGGTTCTTTGGTTGCCGCCATAACAGGCACCAATGACCTACTGGACACAACTTTGATCAGCTCAGCTCAGCCGGGGGCTCGTCAGTATCTCCACACCCACGTGGCGTCCTTCACAAGTCAAGTCAACTTTATTTGTCAATATAAAGTCAGGAGCTTCTGTGTGTGGGGGGGCAGCAGGAGGAGGGGGGGCAGAGCAGGGAGGGAGTTGAGTGTCCTGACAGCTTGGTGTATGAAGCTGTCCCTCAGTCTGCTGGTCCTGGCCTGGAGGCTCTGTAGTCTCCTCCCCGATGGCAGCAGGCTGAAGAGGGTGTGTGGATCTCTCCACCTGATCTCAAGGAGTTATGTACCCTGCTTAGTAGTTCTCCCTGCTGGTCCCCAACTGACACTATTTCTTCTCTTATCGATCCACTGGCTGGCTCTGGCTGCTTCATCTGACATTTCCCTCACTGTCTTCCTCAAACTCTGTCCCCGCACTCCGAGTTCCCCCAGGAGCGAGACAACTGATCTTGCTATGAATCCCCTACACCCCACTTCCACTGGACAAATCCTAGTCTTCCATCCTCGCTGCTCAGCTTCTGCTCCTAAGTCTGCATATGTAAGCTTTTTTCTTTCTTAGGCTTCTTCCACTGAGTCTTCCCAAGGAACTGTCAGCTCAATGAAATAAACTATCCGTTGACTCACTGACCACAACACTAAGTCAGGCCTCTGCCTGGTACAAACTATTTCCTGGGGAACAACAAGCTTTCCCCCTAAATCTTCTTGCATTTCACAATCACAAGCACCTTCTAGGCGGCCACACCCTTGCCTCCTTACTGACTTATCCCTTCTGTATTTCTCTCCCTCACGGACAAACTGAACATTACCTACAATCTCTGCATGCCTAAGAGCTGCCTCTGCCTCCTGAACTGCCGATCTTGGGTTCCACTTCCTCCCCTTGGTTGGATTTGGAACCACACTCCTAACTACCATGTCCTTACTCCCAGATAACAACAGCTCTGTCCTGACCTTGGTACATTTAAATTCCTCTGTTAAACTAGATACTGGCAGCTGAAGTATCCCTTTTCCATACAATGCAACACTACTTAGGCACCTAGGAGCGCCCAACCACTTCCTAATATAGGAGCTAACCGACCTTTCAATTCTCTCCACTACGGATATTGGAATTTCATAAACTGACAATGGCCACATTAACCTAGGATATAGCCCAAATTACAAACACCACAACTTCAGCTTTCCTGGAAGTTCGGATTTATCTATTCTGTCCAATCCTTCAGCCACATCTTTTCTAAATTTCACCGCCTGTTCCTTATCAATCAACTCCACATTGTACCACCTGCCTAAGCTCTTTACTGACTTTTCCCTAATTGTTGGGATTTCCTCATCATCTCTGACAAACTTCTTATCACTTAAGTTCCCTCTACATATCAAGATGCTTCTAGATTTACTAGTCTTTATCTTCATGCTGGCCCACTTGAGGTTCTTATTTACCTCCTCAGGGGTTACATCTGTAACAGGAAACCGATGGAGTTGGGAGCCGGCGATGTTTTTACTCCCACAGCTGGGGAAATCACAAGTTCGCACCATTTTGGTATTCCTCTGTTTACCTACAGCAGCTGACAAGGGTGTGTCGTGAGCCTGAGCCGGTGTTCGTGCTGTAGTAGTAGGTATAACAGTAGCTAATAACAGCCTACTGGTTCTGTTGGTTCTGTTGGAAACAGCAGAGGAAGTTTTCGTTAGCCGTTGCTATCCTGCGCACCTGCACAGCGTGTTGATGAACTGTCTAATTGATTTCTGTTGCCGTGTTGCGGGCCTGCACGGTGGAGTGATACTGGCCAGAAAATAGTCCCAATTGATATCAAGGTCTGATGTAATGCGGGGATGTTTTAAAATGATTGAAATAGTCGAACAAAACACATGCATACTTTTTTGTAGCTTAAAACCTTTTGGTTACGTGTCCCCCGTACATCTTAAGAACAGCTTTTTCTCCCGTAAGCTACGGGCCATTTCTCAGAGCAGGAGGCTTGTTGACAGTAGTGACACCGTCACATCAGAGCTACAGATGGTGAGTGTTTCACACAACTTCATGTCCAAAAACCCGAACTATCCCTTTGATGTGTGTATGTGCAGATACATACAGGGTCTTCCAGCTCTGCATTCATAGCATGTGAATGTGCTGTACATTTAATGTATGAGGACATCTACAGCATATTTGAAGAGTAATATATCATTCTACTGAGTTTATTACGTTCTGTTGATGCCACATATACATATGTTGGGATCATAAATTCGGGCTTCATACGGCAGCACCAAATATGTTGGGATCTCATATATTAGGTCTCACCAAGAGGCACCAAATATGTAGGGATTTAACTGGCTATCGGAAATAATTAATGATTATTAATAATTAATAATAATGTTAAATAATGTGACTTAATTAACATTAAATCACCTCGTGGGGCACCATTCCCATAAAGGGAAAAATGATAGCCAGTTAAAGATATCAGTCTCATAAATTCAATTTCAATTCAATTCAATTTTATTTATAAAGCCCAATATCACAAATCACAATTTGCCTCACAGGGCTTTACAGCATACGACATCCCTCTGTCCTTATGACCCTCACAGCTGATCAGGAAAAACTCCCCAAAAAACCCTTTAACGGGGAAAAACGGTAGAAACCTCAGGAAGAGCAACTGAGGAGGGATCCCTCTTCCAGGACGGACAGACGTGCAATAGATGTCGTACAGAACAGATCAGCATAATAAATTAACAGTAATCCACATGACACAATGAGACAGAGAGAGAGAGACAGAGAGAGAGAGAGAGAGAGAGAGAGAGAGAGAGATGCAGGTAATGACAGTAGCTTACAACAACATTATTGAAAGTAATAATATTATAGTTGTAGTTCTGGCTACTGTGGTACAATATGTTGAAAGTATGTATTAATATCTGGCAGTATACATGTGTGACAATAATCATATGTGTATAATAACAGAAGAAGTATGACTAATGACTAATGATGGCAGCAACAGCAGGAGGCATCTGGCAGGACCACGGCAGCAGCACAACCACACACGTCACGCTGTCCAGGCACCGCTGTGATATGAGTTAATCTGAGAGACAGTGGAGCACAAAGGCTCCGGAGAAGAAGCCGAGTTAGTGACATCCAGAATGGCCGAGTTAGCAAGATGCAGTAATAGAATACGAGAGAGAGAGAGAGAGAGAGAGAGAAGGAGAGAAGGTACCCAGTGTATTAGAGGTCCTCCGGCAGACTAGGCCTAAGTCAGCCTAACTAGGGGCTGGTACAGGGCAAGCCTGAGCCAGCCCTAACTATAAGCTTTATCAAAGAGGAAAGTCTTAAGTCTAGTCTTAAATGTGGAGACGGTGTCTGCCTCCCGGACCGTAACAGGAAGATGATTCCACAGGAGAGGAGCCTGATAGCTGAAGGCTCTGGCTCCTGATCTACTTTTGGAGACTTTAGGGACCACGAGTAACCCTGAGTTCTCAGAGCGCAGTGTTCTGGTGGGATAATATGGCACTATGAGCTCTCTAAGATATGACGGAGCTTGACCATTTAGAGCTTTATAAGTTAACAGTAGGATTTTAAATTCAGTTCTGGATTTTACAGGGAGCCAGTGCAGAGAAGCTAAAACAGGAGAAATATGATCTCGTTTCTTAGTTCCTGTTAGTACACGTGCTGCTGCATTCTGAATTAGCTGGAGAGTTTTTAAGGACTTACTAGAGCTACCTGATAACAGAGAGTTACAGTAATCCAGCCTTGAGGTAACAAAAGCGTGGACCAATTTTTCTGCATCTTTTTGGGTCAGGATAGGCCTAATTTTCGCAATATTACGCAGATGAAAAAATGCAGTCCATGAGGTTTGTTTTAAATGAGAATTAAAAGACAAATCTTGATCAAATATTACTCCGAGGTTTCTTACGGTAGTGCTAGAGGCCAGAGCAATGCCATCTAGAGAAACTATGTCATCAGATAAAGAGTCTCTGAGTTGTCTGGGGCCAAGAACAATAACTTCAGTTTTGTCTGAATTTAACATCAGGAAATTGGTGCTCATCCAAGTTTTTATGTCTTTAAGGCAGTTATGGAGTTTAGTTAATTGATTACTTTCTTCTGGCTTCATTGATAAATACAACTGAGTATCATCCACATAACAATGGAAATTTATAGAGTGATTTCTAATGATGTTACCTAAAGGAAGCATATATAGAGTAAATAGGATTGGTCCGAGCACAGAACCTTGCGGAACTCCAAAACAAACTTTGGTACGTAAGGATGATTCATTATGAACGTGAACAAACTGAAAACGATCAGATAAATAAGATTTAAACCAGCTCAGTGCAGAACCTTTTAGGCCAATTAAGTGATCCAGTCTCTGCAGTAGAATTTGATGGTCAATTGTGTCAAACGCTGCACTAAGATCTAATAAAAACAAGTACAGAGACAAGTCCTTTGTCTGAAGCAATCAGAAGGTCATTTGTAATTTTGACTAGAGCTGTCTCAGTGCTATGATGCACTCTAAATCCTGACTGAAATTCCTCAAATAAATTATTGTCATGGAGAAAATCACACAGCTGGTCTGCGACTACTTTCTCAAGGATCTAAAATAGGCTAAACTATTAATTTGGAGTTTGATTAATAATTAAATTAATGACAACAACCAAAATTAACAGTAACGCCTGAAGGATTTCGGAGTTCTTGACGCAGCAGAGGTTGACTATTCATTCACCCTTGTGCAACATTAAACAGACAGCAGGCATGATTCCAGAGAATTATATTTATTCACATATTGCCCTATATTGTAACATTCATTGCATGTACGTTGTTTTTTATGTGAGAGTAAGACCTCTTCTTTTTCTAAGGATCTGTGCCAGGTGCTGCTCCCATCTCCTTCCCCAAGTGGTGGGTTCTGGCTGGTCATGGCTGCTGCTGATTGGCTGTTGCGAGGGCTTGGCTCTGGTCATGGCTGCTGCTGATTGGCTGTTGCGAGGGCTTGGCCTTTTTAAACCCCGGCCATCTGTCAAAATTCGAGGGTCGTTTTGACAGCAGCGTTCCTCCTCATCCCAACGCTAGTGATGGTGAAATCAAAGCTTCATGAAGCATTGAACCACTTTGACACACCTGCTTCAAGAATGACACACTGCTTCGAAGCATTTCATACAGTCACAGGGGTGACATCTGCTGGCTGTGTGTCCGAACTGCATCTAAGTGGAAGACCATTAGGACTATCTGTAACGAGGCCTCGCTCCCGGTAGTCACGTGATTGTGGGTGTGCCGAAGCAGGGATCTAAACACTGCCTCAGAACACTTGTGCTTTAAAAGATCGACACCGTGTCAAGCGAACTGGCTCGAGCATATCACTACCCGACGCCAAACCTGCCTGTGCCTTTGTAAACTGATTATTGTGTTTTCTGACTGGAGAGCGGTGAGTTTTAGCTGAACGGTTAGATTGTTGTTTGTGTCCTGCCGCTATGAGCAGTGAGCCGTTTCTCTGCAGCTGACCCGTTGCAGCGCTAAACAGCATTTTTCTTTGTCAACTGCACGTCACTTGTAAATATTTGTATATAGCACGAAGCAGTAGGGGTGAGCTGCCATTTATGTTGAACTGTTTTCTCTCCTGTTTTTGTTTAGTTTAGGAAGTTAGGTTTAGTGATTGTATTTTTGTTTCTTTTCTTTCACATAGGGTTTAGTTAGTGCTTCGGGAAAGATAGTTTGTTATATTTGTTGTTTTGGCCTGGGCTCACCCTGAAGAAAAGCTTCCTTATTTATAAAGCTGTGTTTCTATTTGTGCGATGGTGAATAAACTCACCTTTTTTATCGTGCATTACCTTGTGTCGGCGCAGTTTTATGTTACACTTCTTGACACCTAGACAGGTGCATAACACTAGCAAAGCAAACCAAAACACACAAATTCTAACTAACTATATACAAGCTTGGTGTATGTGTGTGTGTGTGTGCGTGTGTGTGTGTGTGTGTGTGTGTGTGTGTGCGAGAGAGAAAAGAGAAAGACAAAGGTGGGTGTGGTGATCAAGGAGCCGTTTGGCCTACAAAACAAAATGGCTGACAACAGAGAACTACCAAAATGGCTGAGTCAAGGCTGCTTCAGTTTTGGGGGAGGTGTTTGTCTGACCGTGTGATCAGGACAAAGACAAAGGAAAAGAAGCTGGAAGTTTGAGATTCCTGTTTGGGTGTAGCTCTGTTGAAAGCCTGTTTGTTAATGAGTCTGTGTCAATGTGACGTGTGTTGCAAATGGTCTGGATTAGTGCAGAGATTGTTTAGTTGTGTGCAAGAATCTGTTTGTGAACAGCATTAGCAAACTAAACACTTAGCTTTGGCAAAGCCAACTAATCAATGACCTAACTGCAAACTATCACAACAATAACTCAATGAACAGCATCAAATCACATACAACAAGTCAAACAGTCTTGCTTAGCCTGTAAAGCTGTGATAAGCTATGCCCAGTTGTTACATTACTGATCCTTGAATGGATGGGACAAAGACTCACTTGGGGGTTTACTGCTGTTAGCCGGCAGAAGAAGGCTGGGAAGATGGCTCCAGGTGCAGTCTTTGTTGGGTCCTTTGTTCCAAAGGTGAAACTCTGAGGAAGCTGGTCGCTCAGGGTTTAGCAGAGTTAGACGCTGGGTGCTAACTCACTTAGTTCCTTGTTGCTACAAAGCTAGTTTCAAACCTTGTGGTTGCAAGAGAGTCTATGATCCATTGCCCTCCCTTTAGTGGTTTGGGCTTTGGAGCCAGGGTCTGGGCCTCTGGACTGTTCCAGGTCCAGCCGGGAAAAGGTGTGAGCTGTTCAACAGCTGGAGCAAGAGAGAGAAAAGGCTTGGAGGGAGCAGAACTTCCACATGCCTGTGACATCAGAGTCACATGTCACTGTAAAAGTCCTGTCCAATCAAGTTGTGAGACTTGTGTCTCACTGAGCTGTGAGGTGAGACCTCCAGTGGAGATGGGTGTCACCTAGCTCTCTTTGTTTGAAGACAAAGAGCATGCAGAGGAAAAAGTCTTTATTTCGATATATATATATATATATATATATATATTTATATATATATATATATATATATATATATACACACACACACACATATCTTTATATATATATATATATATATATATATATATATATATATATATATATATATACACACACACACACATATATGTATATATATATATATATATATATATGAACACAGCCAAAATTACCAAGAAAATTAAGTGGCAAACCAAGAATGTTCTTAGTGAGGCACATGGGTTAAGAAAATGAGATTAAACATAAATCACTGACTTGTATTTGTATGCCACAAATTGAGAGCTCAAAGCAGAGTAAACATCGGGTCATCCTTTGACCAATGGAGAAAGCTCTGGCAAGATCTGGGCCTGAAAAATGATGCTGATACAGCAGAGTTTTTGTTGTACAGGTAATATTTCGTTTTTATTGTGGATGTTGTGATATAGATAACTGTATGCTGTATGTAACTGTACGTTGCTTTGCGGGAGGGGATGTGTCGTTAGGAGACTCCAAGGGGAGGGGGACACGAGCTCGGAGGGGAGGGATCATGGAGCACAGATGGAGGGGTGTGTGAGTGTGGGGGGGTGCTTTTTTCAAATCTTTCTCATTGTCTTTCTAAACGTAGACCGTAGCTTTGACGAGGAGAGAGTCCAGACCCTATCCCTTTGAGATTTTAAGGATCACATTTTTATTGTGGGTTACAGATCATCTCAGAAAAAACTGGACAGAGAAATGGATAACGTATGTCAGAGAGTATGAAATGTAAATGTGATGTCAGACAGCTGCAGTCTGTGGTCTTATAAAGACGTGTTCTGTTGTTAATGATGAAGTGATGTTGGAATTGTTGTGAGTCCAGTTTGAATCAGTGAATTGTTGTTTGATGACATCTTTTTATTTAGTGTCTGGTGTCTTTTATCTCTCTCTATTTTATCTTCTATTATCTCTCCAGACTCTGTCAGGCTGGTGGATGGGACCAGTCTGTGCTCAGGCAGACTGGAGGTGAAGTCTAACCAGAGGTGGTCCTCAGTGTGTGAAGCTGACTTTGACCAGCAGGATGCAGAGGTGGTCTGTAGGGAGCTTGGCTGTGGGGCTCCTTCAGTCCTCCAGGGGGCGCTCTATGGAGAAGTGGAGGCTCCAATGTGGACCAAAGAGTTCCAGTGTGGAGGCCATGAGTCTGCTCTCCTGGACTGTAGAAGCTCAGGCTCAGATAGAAACACCTGCTCACCTGGCAAAGCTGTTGGACTCACCTGCTCAGGTAGAAGAGGAGCTGCAGCTTTGATTTGGTTCATTTCTCTTCTAATGAAACTCACTTTGTTCTTTTACTGATGACTCTCTGGTTTCTGTTCAGATTCTGATGATGTCAGGTTGGTGGGAGGACACAGTCGCTGTACAGGAACACTGGAGGTCAAACAGGGAGAATGGAGACCAGTGATAGGCTTTCCCCCTGACTGGACCCTGAAGACAGCAGGTGTTGTCTGCAGAGATCTGGACTGTGGCTCTGCTGTTTCTGGAAGAGAGAGAGAGGAGTCCTCAGACAGACCTGTGTGGGGGATCAGCTCTGACTGTGTTCACTCTGGATCTGCTCTGAGGGAGTGTGCAACACCAGGTTACACTCGCTTAGCCCTGAATCTCACCTGCTCAGGTAAGCCCATCAGTGACATCATCAGTGACATCATCTATGACAGTAATGTTTCCAGTATGTTCCTTCCTCTGTCACAGTGACAGTCAGTGGTTTCTATTTGACTTAAATGTAAATGACTTCCTAAAGAGAAGTGAGCGTCTGTCTGTCTCCCTTATTAGAGACATGTTGCTTCAGCCAATGGGTCCAGAGTGCGCCTCCGGTGCACCAGATGGGTGGAGTCTGCACACCATCAGACAGTTATCATAGCCAGTAGATACACCGGACTGACTGCTGAAGTTCAGCAGAGAGAGCGGCGTTTACGTCACCACGACCACATGACTCATACAAACACAAACAAGTGAAGGGAAATGAATAAGACTTACATAAAATCAAATTGTCAACATTACTGTCCATGCAGGCAACTATTTGTCAGCTCAGGAAGCCACCCTGGCTTTTGACCTGTAGACCAACAGTGTTGTTTGTTTTGTCAGTTGAAAGTTACGTGGTTGCTGCCGCTGGCTGACAGACTCCACTCCATTTACACAGCTTTGGTTTGTGTTCGTATGAGTCATGTGGTCGTGGTGATGTCAACGCTTAAACTTAGCAGTGGATGTGGCGTATCTACTGGCTACGATAACTGTCAAAAGGAGTGCAGACTCCACCTAATTGGCACATTGCAGGTGTACCACGACGTACTATTGGTGCTGACCCAGTATTTACTGACCTGCTGCTTCAGCCAATCATCTCTCTGTATTTACTGACCTGCTGCTTCAGCCAATCATCTCTCTGTATTTACTGACCTGCTGCTTCAGCCAATCATCTCTCTGTATTTACAGACCTGCTGCTTCAGCCAATCATCTCTCTGTATTTACAGACCTGCTGCTTCTGCCAATCATCTCTCTGTATTTACTGACCTGCTGCTTCAGCCAATCATCTCTCTGTATTTACAGACCTGCTGCTTCAGCCCAACATCTCTGCGTCCTCCTCCATGGACGGGGTCTCCGAGGCCCAGCAGCAGGGGTTTCAGGTGCTCAGAGGCTCCAACTTCACCATCAGCTGCTCCATCCAGCCACAGTACCCAGGAGGCTCCTTCCAGCTCACCTTCACCTCCTCCAACTCAACACACAACTACACCCAACCAGCTGTCAATCACTCTGCCTACTTCCTGTTTCCTGAAGCAGAGCCCGCCCACCAAGGAAGCTACAGCTGTGTTTATCACCTCTATGTTTTCTCTCATAACTTCTCCTCTGAGAGCCGCCTGCTCTCCGTCACTGTCTCAGGTAAGCTGACTGTTTACATGCAGGTTTGGAGAAGATGATTGGTCCACACTGACTGAAAATGATCAGCTGACCACATGTTGTTTCTGGAATGACACTGTGACGACTGTCATTGTGTCACACATGTCATATAGTAACCAAACTTATACAAAGTGTTTCAATGGCAACAGCAACAATTTACTGTAGGACTGAGGATGTTTGGTTACCAGTATAACTCTGGTTCTCTGACAACTCAGTGAGGTGTTACTGTGAGACTGATGTGACCAATCACAAAAGCTCCACTGCCACCACATCAGACACTGACAAAAGTCAACAGTCTTGCTCAGCCTGTGCTTTTGTACTAATGCTCTGCCCAGTTGTTACGTTACCAGTCCACGAATGGAGGGAAGAGTTGCTTTGTTGTGCAGCCGAGGATCACCTGTTGTGGATGAGTAAAGCTAAAAGAATTGTGGTTCCTGATGCAGTCCTTGCTGTGCAGTGTTCCAGTGGTGCAGAGGAAGCTGTTCTCTCTGTGTGTCCTTACAGAGTTAGCAGTAACCTCTAACAGGGCTTCGTTCTTCTTTGCTTGGAAAGTTAGCTTGTAAACTTTGTGTGTGCTGAAGGCGCTAACTTGTCTGGTGTCTTCTACCATTTAGAAGACGTCAGTGTGGCTGCTCTGGAAGGTTTGTTGGCCTGGTGACATCACAGGGTGGCATGTCACAGTGACCAATGGTAACTGAAAACTGGGTCCATGGGTGGAACTTCACACTGAGGTGTGAAACATGACGTATCCTGAGTAACAGAGTTCAAATGGCTGATGATCAAAGGAGGCCACAGCAGCCCTTTTCTAAGAGGGCTGAACTTACAGGACGAGTCTTTACCTGTTCAGTTTAGAGTTACACAAATGAACAAAAATCATCTGTGGAGTCCAGTGATCCCAACAGACGTGCTGGAGCTTCTGTGATTGGTCACAGCAGAGGGTGATTCCCATAGTGAGACACTGAGCGAGGGTCACAAGAGAACCAGACACTGAAGCTGTTTGTGGTTTGTTCTAGTTTACACCTGAGTACTGACTGTTTAATGTCACAGATACAGCTAGAGGCTTCACTGTATCGGCCTACTGTCTGATAGGGAAACACCCACATGTCAGCCCACATAGAAAAGTCTCACTAAAGTCACCTCAGGTTTATTTCTACAGATTATTCTCACAGGACTTTATCATGTGAACAACAAAGGACACTCTGTCCTCAGAGCCTCCATTCAGCTCATTACAGTTTGTGTTTAATGAGAGCTTTTTGAATTGTGACGTGACGTGACGTGACAACACACTGTCCATGTGTTTCAGCACCAGATCCAACACCTTTCATCATCAGAGCCGTCGTCCTGCTGCTGAGTCTGCTGTTGGTCACTGCCTTTTACTTCTACTGTAAGGTACTGACACGTGTCTGTTGTTTAGACCTGTGACTGACATGAAGCACTCAGTCTGTGTTTATTGAAGTGAAGAGAGGAGTGATGCAGGAAGTCACATGTGTGTGCTGTCATGTGTCTCCAGGCCAGCAGGGGGCAGAAGGTGGGCAGACAGGAGAACATTGAGCTGGATTATTATAACCTGGGTGTTGCTGCAGCTGAAGGAGGGCCGACTGAAGAGGAAGGAGCTCAGGGAGCAGAGTAGCACCTCCAAGGAGCTCACCTCACATCCACATGGGTTTTTATACGCATGTTCCTTTAAACCAGAAGGATGGAGTTATGATATTACGTTATATACTATATTTTTCTTACTGTCAACATGAAAAGACCAAATCAACAAGGTGTTAGTCTCTTCATACTGTCTGACTTCCTGTCAGCTCCGAGCCCATTGGTTCCTACTGAAGACGTCAATCTTTAAAAACACAAATATAAAGTTTCATCTGAAAACTAGACTTGAAAGCAGGTATACTGGAGTCGGAGCAGCCGGCGCCGTTCAGAACCAGAGACACACCAACACAGGTCCATCAGGAACAATGTTGGTCAGATCATGTTTTATAAATAAACATAAATAAACACCTCAGAAAGTTCAATCAATATTAGAGAACATGTCGTTGTCACCGGAGCAGCTCCAGACTTTATACCCTGTGACATCACAAGTTTGATTTTGGATTTAGCAGAAAGTTGTACATGTTTACTAATGTTTCTTTATACCTGCCATAGACCACAGGAGTGACATGTATGAATTCTGAAAATGGGTGTGGTTCCCCTTTAATCTTGTGATGACTGATTTTGTTTATTTCATAACACTGTTGCTTAATTGTGTAACTAAGGAATTTACTTATTGATGTGCTGGATGTGACGACCTGTAGCTCACCTGGTAGAGCGTTCGCCCCATATAAACTGAGCCCTCTGCAGCGACACAGGTTTGATTCCAACCTCCCACATTTCCTGTCTGTCTTCAGCTGTGCCGTCATTAAAGGCAAAAAATAATAATTAACAAAATAATATCAGTAATATTTGATGATTTTGCTTGTTTCATAAGAATTTTCTTCATTTTTATAAGAATTTTCCTTAAATCATAAAAATGTTTCTAATTTTTGAAGAAAGAATTTGCTTAACAATTGTAATTATTGTAATTAAATTTAAAAAAGCTTAATTGTGTAATGTAGAAATTTACTTAGTGGTGTACGGTACCATCATTAAATAGAAAAAAAAATTAAAAAATTTAAAAAATATCGTTAATATTTCATTTTGCTTTTTTCGCAAGAATTTTATTCATTTTTATAAGAATTTTGCTTAAATCCTAAAAATGTTTCTAATTTTTGATGAAAGAATTTTCTTTTTAATTATTGTAATTAAAAATGTAAAAAAAAAAATGAAATATTAAAAAAAAGCTTAATTATGTAATGTAGAAATTTATTTAGTGGTGTGTGGTACCATCATTAAATAGAAAAAATTTTAAAAAAAATTAAAAATATCTTTAATATTTGATTTTCCTTTTTTCGCAAGAATTTTATTCATTTTTATAAGAATTGTGCTTAAATCATAAAAAAGACAAAAAAAGAGAAAACCACCAAAAGACAAACAAAACATAGTAAAAATAATGAATGATTTTGTTGCTTTTATAAGAGTTTTAATCATTTTTATGAGAATTTTTGATGAAAGATTTTGCTATTGTAATTATTGTAATGTTTTTTTAAAGTAGAATATATTAAAAAAAAAAAAGCTTAACTGTGTAATGTAGACATTTACTTAGTGGTGTGTGGTACCATCATGAAAGACAAAAAGAAAAGAAAACCACCAACAGACAAACAAAACAAAACAAAATAGAAATAATGAATGATTTTGCTGCTTTTTTTCTTCATAAAGTATTTTGCGTTTTTAATAAAGGTTTTGCTCAGTTTAGTGATGACAGATTTTGTGTATTTCATAAAAATGTTGCTTAATTTTGAACTGAAAGGATTTGACACCAAATATCCCCATAACTAATGAAATTATATGAATAAAGATATGAACACGTGTATCAGGAGCCTTCAGAGATCATAAAGAATACAACAAAAATGAGAGGTTTATTCTACGTGCAGAGGACGTTAGTTCAGGACGTCTGTTTACAACCAATTAAAGACAATATGAGGACATTTTAGGACAGAATTAAAAACACATACCTGCACAGAGACATTTAGTACCAGCACTACTTTAACAAAGTACTTTAGGGGTTTGTGAAGTTGGTCCAGGAGGATCATTATTGGACGTGGAAAAGACGACACCATGTGACCAGCCTGTTCTCATTCTGCAGTCGTCAAATACCACCGCTTTGTCAGTGATTTTGGCGTCACGTATGACAGTATAATATGCAGTGGGGGGCGTCAGTTTGTGACGTGGCCAGACAGAACCTGTTGTGCTGTGATGATAGGCCACTGGACGGCATCGGGTTAAAACGCTGCCAGTAACGGTGTAACATAAGGAGCGTGAACGACCCTGTAGGGTGGATGGGAGGGGCGGTGGATGGGTCCAACAGATCCTGGACTTTCAGCTGAGACCCTGGTGTTCGCTTCCCGTGTGAATGTAGAGTCAAAGCATGATGTTTTTCTAAATCTAACCACGTGCTTTTGTTGACGTCGTGGTGTTGGTGGCAGATATTCAGCGTTGATGTCACCATTGTTGAATCATGTTTGCTGGAAGCTTCCATACACAGAGAGATGAAATGATGCAGATGACTGTAATAAATGGATCAGTGTCATCTACTATGTTCAAAGAAAATAAAGCCTCTTTAATAAACTATCAAACTCTGTGAATGAGCTGATTTGAAGTGGTTTGCTCTTAGTTGGGAAAATGTTGTGTTTGCTTTCTTTGCCTTCACCAGAGGAGACTGGACTCTGTCACTATCAGCAGATAACAGATCTGATAAGAACCACAAACTGTTCCTTCATGTGAATGATCAGATATGAAGTGTGATTGGTGTGCTGTTGCTTCAGTTGGTGAATGGCTGCCTTCACGTTATCGCTGTGCTTGTTTCTGGATGTTTGCTGATATCTTAGAATGCGGTCAGATGAACCGCCATCTGCATTTTGATGCTCGTCTATTGGTGGTGTTACGGTACTTTGGGCAGGACAGAGGGTCAGGACTCAGGAACATTTTCATTGGATCATTTGATCACAGTCCCACATTTGCTCCTTAAAATGTCTTCAGGGGCCTCGTTTATAAAACTGTGCGCAGGACAGCTGACTAAAGGTGATGTACGAACAAAGCACAGAAAGTGCTCAGGCACAGAAACATCCTGATTTATAACACAGTGCGCGCATGTCTCACACCTGTTTTCCCTTTATAAAGCACAATCTGCTAATCTGGTGCAGGTGAGTGAGCGTCTTGCCCCACCCATAGGTGCCTATAAATGGCCAGTGAAACGCCCTGAATGAATATTCATGAACAAGAAACTGCAGGAAGAAGAGCACGGCAAACACAGCATCACCAGGTAAGAAAGGAAACTTGACACAGTGTGAAGATGAAGTTCTTGTTGAGGAGGTTGAAAACAGGAAATGTTTGCTGGGCTCACTATTATGGGGTGCTGTTTGTAAAGTGTATCACGCTGAAAATAACATCAACATTTTGCTACATTTAGCTTCAAACAATGTTTAAAAAAGTATTGTGATTTTTTTAACGTCACCTTTTACCACATTTACAGCAATATTTGTTAACTTAGAAATATATTAAATACTTAAATCTAAATATTAAATGTGGCACCTAAATGCTAAATCTAAATATAAATGTTAAATCTAAATGTTTTGGGTGAAACTAAATATTTAGCTAATATGCAAATTCACACTGCCGGTCACCGGAAGTACCAAAATAAATAAATGTTGATGTTATTTTCAGCGTGAGACACTTTACAAACGGCACCCCATACACTATGGGTCATTACTAAGGCTAAAGATGCAGTGGAGAGGCAGCTGGTGGCAGATGCTGTCAATGCTGCTGCTTCAGACTGTGTCAGAGGTCAAGAAGTGGTTGGCCACCCGAGCTCAGCCCCCTGGGTGAGAAACTGTCAGAGATCATCAGTAAATCTTTCCTGAGTGGAGTGCTCACTGAGGCGGAGGAGGGCGCAGATGGAGCTGATGGATGAGGTCAGTCATTTGTAAACCACGTGCACTCAAGTTGTGTTTGAACACGTATGTACAAACACAATGTAGGCGTTATCCAAAACAACTGGCGTTATTCAAAATGAAAACTATATTTCTTTCTCGTAGTCCCTGGGTGTTCCAGTGAGCTCGGTGGTGATGCAGCTCAGCAGAGCGTGCCCAGCGTCTGCCCTGCACCTCGTGCGTCTCATCCATCCAGCAGCAGCGGACGTGTCGTCACTGATTCACTGATTCATACCTCTTGTGTTCATAAACGATGCGTCACATCCAGACGCTGGCGCCCAGCAGCAGCACTTGGCTCAAAACCCTTGTGATAGGGCTCAAGGGTCGGGGTCAACATCCGTGTGCACATTCTTTAGTTGTGCCACATTGTGCAGCACCGGCACAGTTTGGTTCCTGCGGGTGCGTCTTTGTAACGTCGGGCCCAACGCAGCGCAGAGATCCAGCAGCACCACACGCAGCAGTCTGAACCGGCTCATAAGCTACTCATCATCGTTGGCCAGTAGGTCCTGCTGGTCCCTGAAGATCTGCTCCCTCCAGAGTCTCCCATCCACCACATCCTCTAACAGTGCCGAATAAGCCATCGTGCGTCTTTACGCACTGTGATCGCTGCTTTTATACTCACCGACTGATCACATGTGAAAAGGGATTCACTGATTGTAACTGAGGGCCAACCAACACGTGACATTAATATTAATAATGATGATTATACACGTTATTTGTTGACACTCTTTCTAACAGTGACTCAGCACTTTACAATGACACACAACACTTTTAACACACAGCGATAAAAAGAATTAAAGCCATAAAACAAACACATTTTCAAACACAGTCTATGGGCTCACAAAGGAAACAGTGACAGTGTGACCTCAGATCTGCATCGAAAACAGCTCCATCACATGATTGGTCTGCGTTGGTCTCTGAGCTCCTTGTTCGGGTCAGCCAATGAGAAAACACTGATATGAATTATTTTAAACTAACAGAGAGAGGATTTAGACAATGTTGATTCTGATGGCTCCATGTGGGGACAATTTCTTTATTGATTTTGTTTTAGTGAGTCTGTTTTATAATTAGTAGTTATGTTAGTGATGTTTTATTATTTAAAACTGGGTCAAAATGAGTGAATGAATTAATAACCACACAGTTTTTATTTGAGAGAAGACAAACCAGCAGTGATGTGTCCTTTAGGCCAGCAGGTGGCGCCAGCTGTACATCAGAAAAACAGATGATGAGCAACTTATAATAATGTTAAACTTTATTTAAACAGACAAGATGAACAGTTGTTAGAAAATATCAATACAAACGTACAAGAAGCTCGTGGATCCAAAAACTGAAGCTGGAGGACGTCTTCATCATCACCTGAGGACGTCTTCATCATCACCTGAGGACATCTTCATCATCACCTGAGGACATCTTCATCATCACCTGAGGACTGCTGTGGTGGGACAGACTGTATATTTTTATACACACAAACCAACCTGAGTCAAAATGTTTAGAAATGTTTTAATAGTGATTTAAATAGAAAACTTTAATTTATGTGCTGATGTTAATATTCTGATCATTTAATAAGTTAAAGGACAGAAAACAACATCGACAGAAACATCAACAAAACTGAAAACTGTTTCTTAACAAAAATATAAAGTCAATGTCACAAACCAGAAAACACACAAACACAATTTATCTGATCGGATCAATAAATCAATCATAAAAACAAACCCAAATCATCACGAAACATGTCTGTCTGCTTGTTTGTATGTCCATGTCTTTTTTTTACATGTTTGAAATAAATATCAAATATCAAAAACAAAACACACAACTATTTAATATATTGATATTTATGACGTGACTAACTGCAGAAGGTAAGTACAAGTTGTTCTTGTGTGATTCTGAAATGTTGAGACACGTGCTGCCTTCACTTGCAGCTGGTTTGCTCGTATTTTCAACATTTTCATTTGAGATGTCCAAGTAACAAGAACACTGATGCTGAGCGACTGACACCAAAGAAAGAATTTAAAGCGACTGACACCAAAGAAAGAATTTAAAGTGACTGATATGGGGTGCCGTTTGTAAAGTGTCTCACGCTGAAAATAACATCAACATTTTGCCACATTTAGCTTCAAACAATGTTTAAAAAAGTATTGTGATTTTTTTAACGTCACCTTTTACCACATTTACAGCAATATTTGTTAACTTAGAAATATATTAAATAGTTAAATCTAAATATTAAATGTGGCACCGAAATGTTAAATCTAAATGTTAAATCTAAATCTAAATGTTAAATATAAATGCTAAATATAAATATAAATATAAATGTTAAATCTAAATATTAAATCTAAATCTAAATCTAAATGTTAAATCTAAATGTTTTGGGTGAAACTAAATATTTAGCTAATATGCAAATTCACACTGCCGGTCACCGGAAGTACCAAAATAAAAGCTCAAGATGGTCAGACTGTGTTTATAGAATCAAATAACGAATTAAAACCAACTTATCGGGGGAAATGGACACTTGAACATACATTAGCATGATAATAACTACCTGAAATAACAAGAAACGTGTTTGGAGAAATTTTATTTGATGTGTACTTTGAGTTGTTAGTGTCCCTTCGGAGGGATTAACAACCTAAGCTAAGCTAACAACCGTCAGTTCTTAGCCCCGTTAGCAGTGTCTGTAATGACTCATTAACTCTTAAATGGTCTGTGAAAAAAATATTTTTTTCCAGCTGATGTCTTAGTTACAACATGATTGAGCTAGCAAAGCAGTTTTGTGTTGCGATGTGTGGTATTTATTCAGTTTTGGGAAATCACAATGTCTAGAAAGCATCAGTGGCTGCAGCAGCAGCAAAGCTAACAGGACGTCATCTGTTAAAGTCTCCCATTGTCGGATATGACATTAAATTCTCCAGTTAGCTCAATCATGTTGTAACTAAGACATCCGCTGGAAAAAATATTTTCTTCACGGACCGTTTAGAGTTAGTGAGTCATTACAGACACCGCTAACGGGGCTAACAGCTAACAGTTAGCCTCGCTAATCTACGATAACCATGTTATTAATTTCAGACCGTGATAGTAATGTTTGTTCAGTCATAGTGTTTATAGGCTTTACAAACACCAGATTAGTCTAAACGGTGATACAGTGACGTGAAAAACGTGAGATGTGCATATATATATGTAGCTAAACTCCGCTGGTTTTCTACCTGGAAGTATTTGTAAACAACAAGGTGATTCCCTCAGAAGGGACACTAACAGCTCAAAGTACACATCAAATAAAATTTCTCCAAACACGTTTCTTGTTATTTTAGGTAGTTATTATCACGCTAATGTATGTTCAAGTGTCCATTTCCCCCGATAAGTTGGTTTTAATTCGTTATTTGATTCTATAAACAGTCTGACCACCTCGAGCTTTTATTTTGGTACTTCCGGTGACCGGCAGTGTGAATTTGCATATTAGCTAAATATTTAGTTTGACCCAGAACATTTAGATTTAACATTTAGATTTAGATTTAGATTTAATATTTAGATTTAGATTTAGATTTAGCATTTAGATTTAACATTTAACATTTAGGTGCCACATTTAATATTTAGATTTAACTATTTAATATATTTCTAAGTTAACAAATATTGCTGTAAATGTGGTAAAAGGTGACGTTAAAAAAATCACAATACTTTTTTAAACATTGTTTGAAGCTAAATGTGGCAAAATGTTGATGTTATTTTCAGCGTGAGACACTTTACAAACGGCACCCCATAGACTGACACCAAAGAAAGTGTGTTCTAGTTCTAAATCTACTTTTTTCGACCATGGCATGTCCGTTCTTGGAGGACCCTGTGGACGAAGAGGCAGTGTTACTGAGGAGGGAGTTACGCATTCGTCGGGAGATTATTCACAGGCCCAGAACTGACGTATTATCATTTCCAGAACATTTTCTTTTTTCACATCACAGTCCATCATTTATATCCATAACCTCATCCGTCATGACATAACCAACGTCACCAACCGTGAACGTGCACTTTCATCTACCCAGATTCTTTGTGTTGCTCTTCGTTTTTTTGCAAACGGGAGTTTTCTGTATAATATCAGAGATGCAGAAAATATCAGTGCGGCCACTGTCTGCAGAGCCGTGAGCAAAGTGTCCCTAGCTCTGAAACGTCTATTAAACTCTTTTGTTGTGTTCCCTGGACATAAACCTGTGAGGGTCATCAAGGAGGAGCTCCACAGGATTGCAGGTGAATGATGTAGAAATCAGTTAAGATGTATGATTATAAATCATATTCAGTTAATGACATGGTGCTGCAACCTCAGACTGGGATTAGTCATTTTAATTTCTTTTAGGATTTCCCGGTGTGATAGGGTGCACTGATGGAACCCACATTCCCATCATTGCTCCTTCACAAAATGAAGGAGACTATGTGAATATGAAGTCCATTCACAGCATTAATGTGCAGGTAGACTGACTGTCTCAAAATGTCAGACTGCATCACACTGCAAGAACTCAAAATCATACCAAGAGTATGTGTCTTATTTCTAGTCAAAACAAATCACACCTGAAAGTAACTTGTTTTCAGACCATTTTCACTTGAAAAATAATGAGGTGGGATTAACACCATTCCACCTGTTTGCATCTGTAGCCTAACATTATTGTGATTGTATAAATGTATAAAATAAATTTAAACTTTCACATTGACTCGAGCAGTAATTTTCTCCCACGCCAACTCCCGTTCCTTCGCTGCTGCAGCCGTGTTACTCTTCTTCCTGAAAACAGCTTCAAATTCGCTGTATGAGCGCATTAAAATATCCAACTCCAGAGGAGTAAAAAAATGCACACCTTTTCTTGTCGCTTGTTGCCATGGTGAATCGTAGTATCGGGGCTCCATTGATGGCAGCTTTTTAAAGTCGTGGTGCACGCGCTTGACTCAGAGTGAACAAACTCTGTGTTGATTGAACCGATTGAAATCACCTGTTCTGAAACCTGTAACTCAGAGTTTCCCATCTCAGAGTCACTCAACTCAGAGTTCAGGGTTAGGCTCAGAGTTTGTTGAACCTCCTTTCTGAAGCGGACCCCTGAAGTAGTAGCTAGATGTATTTATCCAGGTGGTGTTAGCTAGGGGAAACTGAACACTGAATTGAGGTAGTCAGGTGTTGAGTAGGTAGTAAGTAGTATGATAGTGAGCCAGGAGAAATGATTGCAGTGTTTAGACAAGAGCCGTTTCTCAATATGTGTTCTTCTGCAGACTTGTGTTCTTGTGAACTTGTGACATGTCATCAGTCACAGCCCAAGTGCTGTTCCAATTCAAAGTTCACATCTAGCCAAGTTCAGTCCAAATGCCCGGATGTGTTCTCGCCACGCCCTTTTTACCAGGGATGCATCGGAGCAGACTTGTGTGGACTTAAAGAGGCAACAGATAGGATTCAGGTTTTGTTTTAGCTTGGCACCACCTGTGTTGCTCGCACTGTTGCAACGACCAAACTGAGCGTGGGGATCAGAGATAATGAATTCACTGGCAAGGACCACACCTTCAAAGTAATGCATAGAATGATTTATTGAATAACGAATGAAACTAAACTAAACTAGACAACACAAAACTGCGAAGCGTCGCTCTTCGGCCGGTGAAGCATTGTGGGGAGGCTTAGGGAATCTGCCGCAGCACCCGGGCAACGACGGACCCCCTCAGGACCCCAGGGAGGAGAGGAGAACAGGGAGAAAGAATGGGGTGGGTGGGAGGGGGCGCAGAAGAAGGGAGCAAAAGGGAAGAGCAGGTTAGGTTGGCATTTATAGGGAATGGAAGTGGTGTGTTTGAGGTGTGGTCCTGCTCCTGAAACTCGCTAGGAAAGCTCCAATAAAATGAAGGCTGTAAAGCCACCAGTATACCTCTATGTATATGTAGAATGAAAAGGTGTGTGGACACTCTACTAAATAAATGAGTAAAGAGACCGAGCAACAGTTATTAGATTTATCTGAAGAAAAAACAAATAGTAATGCAAATAATTATAGCAGAATGCACAGTATCAGTACAAACAGCTCACAGTAAATGACACCAATATGTACAGTACCAGTACAAACAGCTCACAGTGAATGATACCAATATGTACAGTACCAGTACAAACAGCTCACAGTAAATGACACCAATATGTACAGTACCAGTACAAACAGCTCACAGTGAATGACACCAATATGTACAGTACCAGTACAAACAGCTCACAGTGAATGATACCAATATGTACAGTACCAGTACAAACAGCTCACAGTAAATGACACCAATATGTACAGTACCAGTACAAACAGCTCACAGTGAATGACACCAATATGTACAGTACCAGTACAAACAGCTCACAGTGAATGATACCAATATGTACAGTACCAGTACAAACAGCTCACAGTGAATGATACCAATATGTACAGTACCAGTACAAACAGCTCACAGTAAATGACACCAATATGTACAGTACCAGTACAAACAGCTCACAGTGAATGATACCAATATGTACAGTACCAGTACAAACAGCTCACAGTGAATGATACCAATATGTACAGTACCAGTACAAACAGCTCACAGTGAATGATACCAATATGTACAGTACCAGTACAAACAGCTCACAGTGAATGATACCAATATGTACAGTACCAGTACAAACAGCTCACAGTAAATGATACCAATATGTACAGTACCAGTACAAACAGCTCACAGTAAATGATACCAATATGTACAGTACCAGTACAAACAGCTCACAGTAAATGACACCAATATGTACAGTACCAGTACAAACAGCTCACAGTGAATGACACCAATATGTACAGTACCAGTACAAACAGCTCACAGTAAATGACACCAATATGTACAGTACCAGTACAAACAGCTCACAGTGAATGACACCAATATGTACAGTACCAGTACAAACAGCTCACAGTGAATGACACCAATATGTACAGTACCAGTACAAACAGCTCACAGTGAATGATACCAATATGTACAGTACCAGTACAAACAGCTCACAGTGAATGACACCAATATGTACAGTACCAGTACAAACAGCTCACAGTGAATGATACCAATATGTACAGTACCAGTACAAACAGCTCACAGTGAATGATACCAATATGTACAGTACCAGTACAAACAGCTCACAGTGAATGATACCAATATGTACAGTACCAGTACAAACAGCTCACAGTAAATGACACCAATATGTACAGTACCAGTACAAACAGCTCACAGTGAATGACACCAATATGTACAGTACCAGTACAAACAGCTCACAGTGAATGACACCAATATGTACAGTACCAGTACAAACAGCTCACAGTAAATGACACCAATATGTACAGTACCAGTACAAACAGCTCACAGTAAATGACACCAATATGTACAGTACCAGTACAAACAGCTCACAGTGAATGACACCAATATGTACAGTACCAGTACAAACAGCTCACAGTAAATGACACCAATATGTACAGTACCAGTACAAACAGCTCACAGTGAATGACACCAATATGTACAGTACCAGTACAAACAGCTCACAGTGAATGACACCAATATGTACAGTACCAGTACAAACAGCTCACAGTGAATGACACCAATATGTACAGTACCAGTACAAACAGCTCACAGTAAATGATACCAATATGTACAGTACCAGTACAAACAGCTCACAGTAAATGATACCAATATGTACAGTACCAGTACAAACAGCTCACAGTAAATGATACCAATATGTACAGTACCAGTACAAACAGCTCACAGTAAATGATACCAATATGTACAGTACCAGTACAAACAGCTCACAATGTTAGCCCCATCCATGTACCAGTACAGGCGCTCAGCAAAAAAGAATGAAACCAATATTTAAAAGTAAAAAGCACAAATAGCTTTTAAGCTACACCATTCCTTGTACAGTACCAGTACAAACAGCTCTGCATCTACAAGAATACCAATATGTACAGTACCAGTACAAACAGCTCACAGTAAATGATAAAGCAAGCTCACTTTGTACCAGTACAAGAGCTCATTTCAGTGAATGATACCAATATGTACAGTACCAGATAATGAAACATACAGTAAAGCATTGCAATATGTACAGTACCAGTACAGCAGCTCACAGTAAATGGGGACACCAATTTTTGTACAGTACCAGTACAAACAACTCACAGTAAATGACAACCAAACAGTCATAACTGGTACAAACTCACAGTAAATGACACCAGTATGTACATCTACCAGTACAAACAAGTACACAGATAAATGAAAGGTTGTAAATATGTACATTACCAGTACAAACATATCAAAGTAAATGATAACAATATCTACAGTACCTACAATAGATGCTTAGACTAGTAATTATTTGCTATAACCAATATGTACAGTATTCATCATGGTCAGCAAACTGCAGAGGCAATATGTAAGTACCATTTTTACAAACAGCCAGATTGAGAGGAATAGCTAATTGTACAGTACCAGTATTCTCTCACCTACACCTCTCTCTCTCTCTCTCTCTCTGTACAGTACCAGTACAAACAGCTCATGGCAGTAAATCATAATCACAATGTACAGTGATTGATACAAACAGCTCACAGTGAATGACACCATTATGTACAGTACCAGTACAAACAGCTCACAGTAAATGATACCAATATGTACAGTACCAGTACAAACAGCTTTTAAGCACTGCAAATGCACTGCAATGCTACAGTACCAGTACAAACAAATAATAAATTGCTTTAATTGCTCAATTAATATATTACTAGTGTACCATGAGCCTACAGTGATATTGGTAGGCTATTTACATGTTGATATATGCAGCAGAAATATTGCTAATTCTACCAGTCAGCAGCTCTCTCTGTCTCTCTCTCTCTCTCTCTCTCTCTCTCTCTCTCTGTCTCTCTCTGTCTCTCTCTCTCTCTCTCTCTCTCTCCGTGTGTGAACCAACACTCATGTCGGGAAGCGCTCTCTCTCTCTCTCTCTCACCAACATACCAACGTAAGGGGGGGTCGGATTGAATACTTGAACAACGATCTCACCTTGTCTTTGCTCATCTCTAATCTCAGCCTCATCTTCAGAAGAGCCGCCAGGACTGGCCACTGCTGCTCCAGCTGCTCCAGCTGCTGCGGCTGCGCCAGCGCCACTGTTTGTTTCTGAAACTGGTTAATGTTGACAGCTAACGTTAGCTGGCCCATAATTGTCTTTATACTTACAGCCGCAAGCAGCCTGGTTGGCAACTAGCTAAGCTGAAGACTTCACGTGAGCATACAAACATCAGCAGCAGCTGTCTGGAGTGGACTACGTTTAACTGGACTTTGCATAACAAGCAAACTCGGTTCACCTTTGGGAAAGAAAGCTGTCAACAGCTGCCTCCCCTCATTCTGCCTTCTTTCTTTTTCTTTCCTCTCTTTCCTCTTTTGATACCCTGATTTATGCTTTTTGGGCAGCATGATGTCTAGCCCCCAGGTCATTCAATCTGGGCTCACTGATGTTACACTTGTCGCCAGTCGCTGTCGGGTGGACTAAACCATTTTGCGCCTCCAAGAGGGGGCCCCCCAGAATGTCCAATATGTGGGAGGACTGTGACATAAAGTTCATTCTCTCAGTTGATGTTATCAATATATTTGAAATAAATTATGACACCAATTAATTGCAGTGCCCAATTCATTCGAAATAAAAACATCACAAAAAAAAATAAATCAGGATTTTCATGGGCCCCTCTCCGTACTCGGGCCCTGGGTAGTCAGGTCCACTTTTCCCCCCCACTACCACGCCCATGCCAATATGTACAGTACCAGTACAAACAACAGTAGACACAGTGGAATTATACCAATATGCACATGTAAACAGTCCCCATTCTAGAATAAACGCTACCGTATGGAAACCATGCGGCCGGTTGGAGCTCAAATTGAATGGGAAACAAAGTCCAGTGTTCACTTAGCTGGGCGTAACTTAGCTGGGCGATGTCCGTGGATAGCTGCCTCCGTGAGAAGAGAACAGAAGGAAGGGAGGGGGGTATCACTGTCCGAGGGCTGCCGTAGAATGGCAACCAGGATGTCAGCCGACCAACACTCGCTACCCGCTCCCTGGTTGCGGCGATTTGCGATGCTGGCCAGCTAGGAATGAACTAGCAGCCAGTACAGTCCAGTCCTCTCTGGTCTAGCTAACATTTAGCCGTGTTACTTACTGATCCATTAGAAAGAAAGCTAGCTGGACATGGGTTTTGAAGCCTCTTTGGTCACGGAGCTCCCTCCATCTCTTGAACGCCTGACTGAGGTTTACTCTTGTTTTTCCTCTTCTTTTATCACTCTCCTTTTTGCTCTTCTTTGCCTCCTCACACAGAGGAGCTCCTTTTCTTTTGCTAGGCCGTTTTTCACTTGTCTCCAAACTTTGTCCGTCTGCCATTGTGCTCGTGACTCAACTATCTCATGCCCAACTCCTCATAAGGACCAGCTCCAGTCCCTGATTGGCTGACCGACCAGTTTCGCAATACATGACGCGTTTCCTAAAGCCACTAAGTAACCTATGTAAACGCTGATAGTCTGATTTTACTGTGAACACTACCCTGTGCAACCCACATTATTTTCATCATGATATATTTAGGAAAAAATGCTGTCTGTTGCCTCTTTAAGACAGCCAGGTATCCCAGCATGCATTTCGCAACAATCATCGGAAATGGCCAGTGAGGGAAAGTCGTAATTACCGATATATGACTGTTGTTTTGTCACAAAACGTAGTGTTTTCATGCGTAGTTTAAACTTCAAAGCTGTGGTCGATGTATTAACACAGAGCCCAATTGAATGTGAGGTCCGCTAGATGACAGCGGTGTCAGCGCTCATAGATAATAAACATGTGTATGAACGCTCAGGCTGCCCACAGAGAGCAGCCTCTCTCTGGTCGTCCTTTTAAACTCGTCACTGATATCTCTGGAGTGGTTAAATATGACATGTAATTCGTTTGGGGAATGTCTAATGGGCAACATTCAGTCTCACTATATAAGATATATTATTAAATGTTCTTTGCATTCTTTTGCTTATTTATGTGTTTTTACCATTCAATAATGATTTTAAGAATTTATTGTAATTTATTTATTGTATTTAAAGATTAATTGTATTTATTGTAGTATTTATTCAACAGCGTTTTAAATATTGATTATCTGATATGAATCATATACCTGATGTCTGAATAAACTTCTCCTCTGAACATCTGACCTGTTTGATCCCATTTATATTGGTGAGGACAGACTAAATGACAAACTGCTGTCAGTGTAATCCAGTACAGTTCAACAGCACCACAATCTACAACTCAACACTTCAATAAAATGTCAGACTGAATATTAAACTGCTTTTGTTTTTTCTAGGTGTACCGAGTAAACTGTCACATCTCCATAAAAATGTAGACAGAAAGCATAATGATGAGACAAATGCAGTGATGGACAGTAACTAAGTATATTTACTCAAGTAGCTACTGTACTTAAGTACAAATCTGATGTACTTGTACTTTGGGTATTTCCATTTTGTGCTACTTTATACCGAGAGGGAAATACTGTGCATTCTACTCAAGCTATATTTATTTGATAGCTATAGTTACTTTTCAGATAGTTTGTTTTATATGTTGTTGTTTCATATTTACAAGTTGATGTGTGTTGTTATAGATCAGACTAGTGCACCAATGACAGGTGTTAACATGAGTTCTACCATGACAACATTTAAGTGCTGCTTACATGAAGCCTACGTGTAAATTGATCGATTAATACTCAATACGTATTCATGTATATGATGATTAATTGGGTCACTCTGCATATTAAGTACTTTTAACTCTTCATTTGAAGTAGTCCTCCATTTTGCTGACAATACCCAGATACTTTTACTCAAGTCAGATTTGCAGCACTTTCACTTGTGACTGAGTTTTTGTTCTTTGTTGTGATATTACTACTTTTCCTGGTATGTTTGTCCACAACTGGACAAACATACCAAACAATAAAGACACGCAAGCATAGCACGTCTCATCCTCATCCTCAGCTGTCCTTCTGGGATCTGCCTCCTCAGCTGAGCAGCCTCCTCCTCAGCCTGCAGGTACAGCAATCCTGCTGCAATAACTGTACCAAGACCGATCCATGTCAATTATTGATTTTTGATTTCCAACTCGCCAATGTTCACGATCACAATAACCACCAACTCTCCACAAACTTTTCTATATGTTTTTGTGTGTCAGTTATATGTGTTGAAACATTAAAAACATATAAATATTAATTTCTTACAATGTCTATGAAAAGAGGCAGGGCTGGGCTGTGTTTATATTGTTTTATTCTAAATGCATGTATACAACACAGTACAACAGCCAAGGTGAGCGGAGGTGGTGACATCATCAAGTTCGCTGCTGTTCCAAAAGCAGAAATGACTGTACTCCCGTCCTCCCTTTCTTGGGAAGTCCGGACTCTCGCGTGGACTTGCCAAGTCTGAACTTGCCAAGTCCACAAGTCCAAACTGCTCAACTTGAGTATTGAGAAATGCCTTAGGTCTTGTAAAGTTAGCTAGGAGACACTGAGACAAATTCCAGTAAAGTATCACCTCTTCCTGTACGCAGATATATAGTGAGGACAGCACATGGGATGATCAGAGCAGACATGATGTGTTATTATTTGAAGTTTGAGGGACGATGTTTGAATTCAGACGTTAGAAGGAATCCAACAGGAAGTGACAGCTCTGAGCTTCCTGCAGAGATTCACATCAACTGAATATCTTTACAAAACAAGGCATTTAAAGACGTCACCTTGGACTGTGACAAACTGTGCTGCACATGTTTACTGATGTTTTATAGACTCAGTGATTGATTACTGAAAAACATCATCATAGATTCATCAATAATCAATATAATGGTTATTCACTGCTGAAATTCAGTCTCCTCTGAATGACTCTGCTGATGTTAACACGTCTACAGGAAATAACAAGAAGACTGACCACTTTAAGCTCAAAGGAACATCACAGCCTGGTTGTCATGGTAACAGAGACCACAGTCCTATAATTAGTAATTTATCAGCAGCTTCTTATCTAATTAAAGTTTTTCAGTTTCACAGAAATGCGGTTCAGAGAAGTGAGGCCGCTCTCTGCTCCCCCGCCTTTACATGCTCGTAGTCTTCACTTAGCAACAGTTGTCATGACGCTGATGTGCAGATTGGATACTTTCACACAGACACACTGAGAGAAGCCCAATAGAGACAGAGTGCATTTAACTCCCGCCCCCACCATTGACTTTGTATTACCTGAAGGTGCCTCCTTGTCTTTAACGTCTAGCAAACACAAACTACCTAAAAGCTGCTCTGTGGTGGGATGCACTACCAACACTGCAAAGAATTCATAACTAAGTTTTCACAAACTGCCCAACCAAAAACTGAGCTTTAAAACAATAAGACGTGAGGCATGAGCAGGAGGACATGAGGAAACTGTGGGACCCTGACACTCAGTATGCAGACATGCAGCCAGCATTTTGCTAATTTGGCCAGACAAACTGTACAGGTTGAAGCTAACTAAGCTATGTAATGCCTGGTTTTGATCTTTGGTATCTTAAATGGGGATTTTACCTTGTGATTCAATAAATAGTTGAAAACATCAAAGTATGTCACCACTGACCGTTCAGTGGGATCTTTTCTACGAGATAAGCAAAGAATAGAATAGAATAGAATAGAGTTTATTGCCATTTGCACAGGTACGTTACAGCACAGGCACACTGGAATTCTTGTGCGTCTCTCTTTGTCAGCTTAGTTAAAAAAAATATAAAAATATAAAATAGACACGTTTAATTAAGACCTAAAATAAAAGAGCAGCTCAAATAGTGCAAACACACAAACATACAAATCCACTCATAAGTGGTAATACAGTACACTGGATGTGGAGAGAACCCTGTATAAAATAAATATAAAAAGATGTAACGAGTAATGACATTCCTAATACTGATCACTTATTGCACATAATATATTGCACATGTGGAGAGTGAGTCCATTACAGTATTGCACATTTTGTATCTGTGTATATGTAGGGACAGGTAGTGTCAGTGAGGAGTGAGATATGTCTGTCCCTCCTTCATGTCCTGTGCCACCAGTCTGACAGTGGATGGAAAGAAGCTGTTGTGGAACCGGGCCTTGACAGTTCTGATGCTCACAGGCCTGCGCTGTCTCAGGGTGTAGCCTGACTCCACCCACTTGAACAGGGCGTGAGCTGGGTGATGTTTGTCCCTAATGATGCTGTGTGCTCTCCTCCTGCAGCGCTGGGTATATATAGTGTCAGTGGAGGGGAGGTCAGAGCCGATGACCCTCTCTGCAGTTTTAATGACCTGTTGCAGTGATTTCCTCTCAGCCAGGGTGGTGTTACCGTACCACACTGTTATACCACTGGTGAGGATGCTCTCAACAAGTCCTCTGTAGACTTGGGTGAGGGGTTGGTGTTTGAGTCTGGCCTTCTTCAGCAGCCTGATGAAGTAGAGTATCTGCTGAGCGTTTTCACTGTTGCTGCAGTGTTTTTCACCCAGCTAAGGCTCTCTGTGATGTGAAGGCCTAGGAGCCTGTAGCTGTCAGTCCGCTCAACCTCAGTCCCCTTGATGATGAGACGCTGCAGAGGGGGGGGCTCTCTTCCTGAAATCCAGAATGAGTTCTTTTGTTTTGTCTTGGTTGAGAACAAGATCATTGTCCTCTCCGTAGACAGTGATCTTGTGGACCAGGTCCCTGTACGATGACTCAACCCCCCCCCTTTGATCAGGCCGAGGATGGTTGTGTCATCCGCACACTTAAAGATGATGTTATTGTCCTGAGTGGAGACACAGTCATGTGTATAGTATCTACTAGTATCTAATATCTAATCTTCCCTTTCTTTCAAAGATCCTTGAGAAAGTAGTCGCAGACCAGCTGTGTGATTTTCTCCATGATAATAATTTATTTGAGGAATTTCAGTCAGGATTTAGAGTGCATCATAGCACTGAGACAGCACTAGTTAAAATTACAAATGATCTTGTGATTGCTTCAGACAAAGGACTTGTCTCTGTACTTGTTTTATTAGATCTTAGTGCGGCGTTTGACACAATTGACCATCAAATTCTACTGCAGAGACTGGATCACTTAATTGGCCTAAAAGGTTCTGCACTGAGCTGGTTTAAATCTTATTTATCTGATCGTTTTCAGTTTGTTGACGTTCATAATGAATCATCCTTACGTACTAAAGTTTGTTTTGGAGTTCCGCAAGGTTCTGTGCTCGGACCAGTCCTGTGCTGTTATGCGGATCATACTGAGTTGTATTTATCGATGAAGCCAGAAGAAAGTAATCAATTAACTTAACTCCATAACTGCCTTAAAGACATAAAAACCTGGATGAGCACCAATTTCCTGATGTTAAATTCAGACAAAACTGGTTATTGTTCTTGGCCCCAAACAACTCAGAGACTCTTTATCTGATGATATAGTTTCTCTAGATGGCATTGCTCTGGCCTCTACCACTACCGTAAGAAACCTCGGAGTAATATTTGATCAAGATTTGTCTTTAATTCTCATTTAAAACAAACCTCATGGACTGCATTTTTTCATCTGGGTAATATTGTGAAAATTAGGCCTATCCTGACCCGACAAGATGCAGAAAAATTGGTCCATGCTTTTGTTACCTCAAGGCTGGATTACTGTAACTCTCTATTATCAGGTAGCTCTAGTAAGTCCTTAAAAACTCTCCAGCTAATTCAGAATGCAGCAGCACGTGTACTAACAGGAACTAAGAAACGAGATCATATTTCTCCTGTTTTAGCTTCTCTGCACTGGCTCCCTGTAAAATCCAGAATTGAATTTAAAACCCTACTGTTAACTTATAAAGCTCTAAATGGTCAAGCTCCGTCATATCTTAGAGAGCTCATAGTGCCATATTATCCCACCAGAACACTGCGCTCTGAGAACGCAGGGTTACTCGTGGTCCCTAAAGTCTCCAAAAGTAGATCAGGAGCCAGAGCCTTCAGCTATCAGGCTCCTCTCCTGTGGAATCAGCTTCCTGTTACGGTCCGGGAGGCAGACACCGTCTCCACATTTAAGACTAGACTTAAGACTTTCCTCTTTGATAAAGCTTATAGTTAGGGCTGGCTCAGGCTTGCCCTGTACCAGCCCCTAGTTAGGATGACTTAGGCCTAGTCTGCCGGAGGACCCCCCATAATACACCGGGCACCTTCTCTCCTTCTCTCTCTCTCTCTCTCTCTCTCTCTCTCTTTCTCTCGTATTCTATTACTGCATCTTGCTAACTCGGCCATTCTGGATGTCACTAACTCGGCTTCTTCTCCGGAGCCTTTGTGCTCCACTGTCTCTCAGATTAACTCATATCACAGCGGTGCCTGGACAGCGTGACGTGTGTGGTTGTGCTGCTGCCGTGGTCCTGCCAGATGCCTCCTGCTGCTGCTGCCATCATTAGTCATTAGTCATACTTCTACTGTTATTATACACATATGACTATTGTCACACATGTATACTGCCAGATATTAATACATACTTTCAACATATTGTACCGCAGTAGCCAGAACTATAACTATAATATTATTACTTTCATTAATGTTGTTGTAAGCTACTGTCATTACCTGCATCTCTCTCTCTCTCTCTCTCTCTCTCTCTCTCTCTCTCTCTCTCTGTCTCATTGTGTCATGTGGATTACTGTTAATTTATCATGCTGATCTGTTCTGTACGACATCTATTGCACGTCTGTCCGTCCTGGAAGAGGGATCCCTCCTCAGTTGCTCTTCCTGAGGTTTCTGCCATTTTTTTTTCCCCGTTAAAGGGTTTTTTGGGGAGTTTTTCCTGATCAGCTGTGAGGGTCATAAGGACAGAGGGATGTCGTATGCTGTAAAGCCCTGTGAGGCAAATTGTAATTTGTGATATTGGGCTTTAGAAATAAAATTGATTGATTGATTGATATATTGAGAAGAGTTAAGGGCTGAGACAGCAGCCCTGGGGGGTTCCTGTGCTCACTGTAAGCTCAGCAGAGACCTTCTTTCCCATCCTCACCATCTGCAGCCTGTCTGTGAGGAAGTCCACGATCCAGTTACAGGTGGGTGTTGGTATTCCCAGGTCTGCCAGCTTGGCAGTCAGCTTCATTGGTCTGACTGTATTAAAGGCGGAGCTGTAATCCAGGAACAGTGTCCATGCGTAAGTGTTGGGAGAGTCCAGGTGCTGCAGAATGGAGTGAAGTGCCAGTGCCACCGCTTTGTCCACTGATCTGTTCGAGCGGTAGGCAAACTGGAGGGGGTCCACTGTGTCTGGGACCACAGAGCTTATCTGCTTTAACACCAGCTCCTCAAGACACTTCATGGCAACTGAAGTTAGTGCAACAGGTCAGAAGTCATTCATTGTGGTGGGAGCGGGAACCGGCACAATAACAGAGGACTTAAAGGTGCGTGGGACTGTTTCCTGTGAGAGAGAGGAGTTAAAAATGTCTGTGTACACCTCCGCCAGCTGTTCTGCATAGGCCTTCAGGACTCTCGGTGCCACACAGTCAGGTCCAACTGCATTGCGGGGGTTCACCTGCCTCAGAGCCCCAAGGACCTGTGTGTGCGTCAGTTGGAGTGCATTCTCATCAGGGTCACAGGGGGCCTTTTGGGGAGTGTCTCTGTTGTGTTGGTCAAACCTGGTGTAGAAACTGTTGAGGCTGTCTGGTAGAGAGGCGTCCCCGGTCACAGTTCTGTTTGCAGATGTTCTGTAGTTGGTGATTGATTGGATTCCCTGCCACATGCTCCTAGTGTTATTTTCCCTGTAGCGGCTCTCAAGTCCTTGTGTGTATGTCCTCTTTGCAGCCTGGATGGATTTTTGGAGGTCGTATCGGGCCTGCCTGTACTCCATGATGTTTCCTGATTTGAAAGCTGTGCACCGATTTCTGATCTTATTGCGTACATCCGCATTGAACCAGGGCCTCTGATTGGGAAACACACGAATAGTCTGGGTGGGGATGCAGATTGAAGTGCACCAGTCAATGTAGTTGCTAACAGTATCTGTGTATTTGTGTATATTATCTGTGGCTTCCTTAAAAATGTTCATATCTGTGGCCTCCAAACAGCCCTGCAGCTCTGCCAGTGCATCGTCAGTCTACATCCTCACAGTCCTCACTGTGACTGGGTCTGCTTGGAGCCTCTTGGTGTAGGTGGGCTGTAGCAGGATAGCAAGGTGGTCGCATTTTCCAAAATGCAGCTTGGCGACAGCAGTATAAGCATTTTTAACGTTACTATAGCATTTGTCCAAGATGTTATCTCCCCTGGTGGGGAAATTGACAAACTGGTGAAACTTGGGAATGCTTTTCCTGAGGTAGCATCTGTTAAAATCTCCCAGGATAAGGACAGCAGCATCTGGATATGCTTTCTCATGTCTGCTAATCATATTGTATAATTCTCTGAGTGCACTGTCCTCGTTAGCCGAGGGGGAGACATACACTACACTCAGGATTATGCACTGCAGTTCTCTGGGCAAATAAAATGGTCTGTTCCTCAGGGTGATATACTCCACATCTTCAGAACATAACTGAGATATTACCGTGTTGTCGGTGCTCCAGGATTGTTTGACGAGGACCGTTGTTCCTCCCCCGCCAGTTTTTCCACAGTCCGTGGCACTGCGGTCCGCTCTGTAAACATTGTAGCCTGTCGGTGTTATAGCCTCATCGGGGGTCCGCTGTCCGAGCCACGTTTCACAGTAGTCTGAGTAGCCATCCGACTGAGTAGATCGTCCATCTTATTTGCCAGAGACTGAACATTGGCGAAGAGTATGACCAAAAGAGTTAGCCGTCCTTTCCTAACCAGTCGGTGGAGTCTCCGCTCTACTCCTCCCTGCCTGCCTCGCTTCCTCATTGGCCTCCGGGCGCCAGGAAGTGCCCCTGCTGTGGCTCGGCTTGCTGTTGGTCCAGCGTGAAGCTGTAGGTCCGGGAAGGTGTTGAGGATATTAGTGTCGAAAAATCCTCTGACTCAACTCGCCGAGTTGTAACAGAGTCTCACGGTCATACTTAACACTGGCTCTGACATAGCGAACACGAAAAGACAGTAACGTTAATACAAGAATGATAACTACGTAAAGCTTGACTCGGAGAGATCCACTGTGTTGCCGACCACGGAGCACCATTTTGGATCGGAGAAAGGAGAAGAGACACTGAGGTAAACCCACAATGTTGTCATTGTAAGCTAAAATTAACACAGACTTGTGTTAAATGTTCATCGAATGTGTTAGCATCTGTTTGTGAGTCACAAGAAATCATAATAATCTTTTAGAAGGAGTAGATGTTAATGTAAGCTAGCCCACGCTCTGTTAAATTTAACAATATGCTGACATAGTAAGACAGTGCTTTGAGATGGCTGTCAGAAATGACAGAGGTAGTATCATGTTTTACTATCTGAGGTGTAACAGGTGGTGTGTTTCACATGTTTAGAATAAGGTAGATATGGTGTTGCACATGGTCAGTAAGTCAGCACTGATGCAGGCTCACTGTTGGAGGGTTTTATAACTCACTTCCACTCCTGACTAGTTGGTTTGAGACGGTACTCAGTGTGGTCGATGAAGTGGATGTGGGGAGGGAGAGGGTGCGGGGGGTACAGAGAGGCAGGATGTGACAGATATATTTCAGTAAAGCTCCACCTCTTCCTGTGCACAGATACACACTGAGGACATAACGTGATGATCAGAGTGGACACACAGGAAGAAAGACGGACGGGCAGAGAGACGGTCCACCTGAACATGGATCACCTGTCGCTACTGGTGCTGGTGCTGGTGCTGTGGAGCTCAGGTAGGACTCTGCTTAAAGATGATGTGTTATTATTAATATTTGTTGGTTTGGTTCTCATCAGTAGTGGGGGAGTCCGCCATAGATTCAGACTCAAGACAGATGTATAGGAAACAGTGCTGCGTGTTATGCAACATCTGATTGGTATCAGCCTCGATGTTTCCTGTTCACTCTCCTGCAGCCTGATCAGAGCTGCTGAAAGTTACGCAACATTTCTTGATGCTGTTGCTTCACATTAAAAGAATAAAATAGAACAGAATTCATTGTCATTGTACAGGGTACAATGAAATTATGGGTGCTCAGCCCACACAGTGCAAAAGAAGACAATAAAAACATGCATGACATAAAACACCTGCTGCTATAAAAAACAATAAATAAAACAGACACAGCTGTGCAATTTAGCAATAAATATAAATATGAGTTCATGATTGTTCCTGTGTGTGTGTGTGTGTGTGTGTGTGTGTGTGTGTGTGTATGTGTGTCTGTCTGTCTCTGTGTGTGTGTGTGTGTGTGTGTGTGTGTGTGTGTGTGTGTGTGTGTCTGTGTGTTTGTGTGAGTGTGTGTGCTCGGGCGGGGGGGGGGGGGGGGGGGATCAGTGTTTGGCAGTTCTTATGGCCCAGGGGTAGAAACTATTGCAGAGTCTGGAGGTGTGTGAATTAATTGACCTGTAGCGCCGCCTGGAGGGCATCAGTTCAAACAGGTGATGGGCTGGATGTGAGGGGTCTGTTGTTGTGGATGTGATCCTGTTGTGACAGCTGGATTTGGATATGTCATCCAGTGTGGGCAGAGGGCGAGCAATGATTGTTTGAGCTGAGTTGATCACTCTTTGGAGGGTTTTCCTGTCAGCTGCCTTGGAGCCAGCATACCACACACACAGAGACAGTATGTGAGCATGTTCTCCACAGAGGAGTGGTAGAAGGCCAGCAGCAGCCTCTTCTCCAAGTTGTTTTTCTTGAGAACTCTCAAGAAGTACAGCCGCTGCTGTGCCTTTTTCACCATAGCTGTGATGTTGGTGGTCCAGGAGAGATCAGCTGAGATGTGGGTGCCCAGGAACTTGAAGGAGGTGACAGTCTCCGCACTCTCTCCTCCGATGAAGAGAGGGGCGGGTCATCTCTGTTTTTCCTAAAGTCTATGATGAGTTCTCTTGTTTTTCTTGATGTTCAGAGAGAGGTTGTTCTCTGAACACCAGGTAGACAGCCTTCACACTTCGTCCCTATAGGCAGACTCATCTCCATTGGAGATGAGCCCAATGATGGTGGTGTCATCTACGAACTTTATGATGGTGTTCGTGGGATGGGACGGAGTGCAGTCATATGTATAGAGAGAGTAGGGGAGGGGCTCAGCACACAGCCCTGGGGAGAGCTGGTGCTGAGTGTGCGGGTGGAGGAGAGGTGTGAGACAATTTTGACAGTCTGTGGGCGGATTGTGAGAAAGTCTCAACTGGACAAACACAGGGGGGCTTTTATTGCGAAGCAGTCACAGGAAACACTACGTGTTTGACACTAAGGTAAAAAGTGTGTCAACCAAACAAGACAGCGGGCATGTTGTTCATCTTGTTGTCAGTGGATTAATCTGATATATGATGGTGAGTAACAGACAGATTATCAGACGTGTCTTTGTGGTGGTTTCACGTCTGATGATGGTTGTTTTGTAGTGATGGCTGAATGAAGCCTTGTGAAGCTTTGCAGCTGTCTCTCTGTTAGTGCTGAGAAAGATTCAAAGCTTCACGGCATCAAACACAGTAAACACAGTGACACCTGGTGGCTGAAACACCACAACACAACCACCATTCTAATAGTTTTAGTCTGGTGTGCAGTAAAAGTCCAAGAATCATGTCTGTTATTATATCTGTCATAGGTGTGATCAGAAGTGCTGCATTAAATGTAGATGGTTTGGTGTCATATGTTACAGTAAAATAATAGTCGACAGGCCGACATATAACAAAATATATAAATGTACCTTACTGGTGTAGTTAGGCCCAGTGTCACTGTGGGCTCGTTATGTCTATATGTATATGAAAATATATATTCACAATTTCCCCTCAGGGATAAATAAAGTATTTCTGATTCTATTCTTATTAATTCAGCAGCAATTTAGTAATCACTATTTTCACAGTTAGTTTTACTTTGTAATTTGACATGATTTTAAAGTGCCACTACTTCACTTGTATTGTCTTTGAGTTCTACAACCAGTCTGTCTCATCCTCTGTGCTCAGCATCCAAGCCTCCCACCATCGTCCCAGAGCTGACCTGTGCCACTGGTAATGGTGAAATGTACCGAGGCAGGATTGCTGTGACTGAATCTGGCAAAATATGCCAGAGCTGGTCGGCTCAGACGCCTCACCAACATGACAGAACGCCAGAGAACTACCCCCACAAGTACTGTAACTGAAACATGTTGTTTTTCATTAAAGAGGGACATATGGTCTGTTGCCTTCATTGTTGAGTTGACCTGTGTTCATCATTCTTACTGTCTGTCATTTGTCAGAGGCCTGGATAACAGCTACTGTCGTAACCCTGACAATAAGAAGATGCCCTGGTGTTACACCACTGACTCTGAAACCCGCTGGGAGCACTGCAAGGTGCCGAGATGTGACACAGGTACAACTAATCAATGATGATGATTCTTAACCCATTTACAATAATAATGACGGTGATGATGAAGGTCAGTCGAAACACGTGTGTTCAGAACAGGCCGATTGCTGGGCCTGTGGTATTGCAGCTTGTAGCTTTCTGGAGAACGGCTCATACAAACAACTTCATGCTCGACACAACACTTCCTTAGATCCTGACCAATACACCTGGGCCCCAAACAGCTAGAGATTTATTATGAAGTTTACACATGAAAATATTGAATCATGTTGCTATTCTGTCTCACTGGACCCTGAAATAATTTACAACCCCCCCAAAGCACTTAAAATATGCAAATCATGATATGATGCATTATTATTCTCAAACTATCCAGAATTGAAAGCTTCCCCTTGAACAGATGTTAGATTGCATGTGTTACAGTCTCAGTGAGGGAAACGGTGAAAAGTAAAGCAAGGCAGCATTTACCCTGGGCCCCTAAAACACTAAATAAAAACACACCCAAGTCACTTCTACTCAGAGACACCGCTGAAATATACTTTGCAGATGTATTAATTAATCCAAATAGGTGTATTAGTTGCTTGCTTTGACATAACCACCATGGGTATAAACTAGAGCATGGCTTTAATTAGCGGAGATATTTTGACAGCAGTGACATCATTAGCGTCAAACTTAAACAGTGGACATAGATGAAGACATGCTCGAGTCAGTTCACAGAGCTCTGGAGCCTCGCCCTTACTGCTGCACAGATCCTGTTCACGTGTGTATTCAAAGATTATTATTACTAAATGTGTTCTGTGTCCAACTTGTGCCAAATTCAACACTGCACGTCCTTAGTTTGTCCTTATTTATTTAGTTTATTGTTCATCTTTTGTTTATTTGTGTGTCATATCAGTGATGTGACACATCTATAGTCTCAAGTTTCATTCCAAATATTCAAGTGTCATCTGTATATTTAGATTTTATTCCATATATTCTGACTTTCATTCCATGTACTGCAACTTCACATTATATATATTTGTAATAATGTCCTAAATGGCATGCCATAATATGACTAGGTGTTGACTGTTAGGTGGGGCATGAACTACCGAAACAAAGAGAATCATATTTAAAAAGACAGCAGCAAGATGGCCAACAGTGAAGGTGTACTGCTGTGCTATTGGTGAAAAGTGACCAGCTGACAGAACAGCTGATTTCTTAATTGACAGCCTCAGACAATGACAGCAAGCAATTGTGAGTGAGTGAGTGAGTGAGTGAGCATGAGTGTGAGGAGTCCTCACACACATAGATGGATTATCATGACCACGGGCCCTGCACACAAACTTGTTACAGGCCCCTGCCTACACACGCAAACAGTGCGCGTGCAAAGGCGCTTTTCCCATTACGCACAAACCAACACCGGGCAACACACAACCACACAAAATTACTGTAATTTTAGGTCTGTTTTGTTTGGCAACTGCCATGTACAGGACAATATACATATTATGGGAGAGACAGCAAGCTCAAATAGCCAGCCTTTGCAGTATTATGGAGTAAAACACACCTTAATTAAAATATAACCACCTAAAACAAATCGTGAAAGTAATAAAGGCAACATGAATGAACATCAGTAAAGCCACAGCTTCAACCACACAAAACCACAGTGTAACAGATGTACTCACCTAAACCACCAGCTTTTTCCTGGCCTTCTTCGAGGTAAAGTCCTTGATAAGGTCATCAAAGTCCAACTCTCGGAACAGTTCAGCCTCTATGGCCATGAGTGACAAACTGTTAAGGCATCTCTGGGTCTTTTTTGTCCAAAGTTCATTTTTTATCCTGGCCATTTGAGAAAATGACCGTTCTGCCTTGCAGTTTGTAACAGGAAGTGTCAGATGGGAACTGCCCATTGGTTCGACAGCCCATTGTTCCGACCATATTAAACTCATTGTTGCGAAGTCCGTTCCAAAATCATCATGATGCCCTGTGGTTAAGGTCTGGTTAGGTTTAGGCACAAAAACCACTTGGTTAGGGTCAGGAAAAGATCATGGTGTGGGTTAAAATGAAAAAGAAAGTGACAAACACATAAGCTGTGAGCCTGCTCCGCCTCAAGCCGGTCGCGGCGCATCATACGCCCGCCGCAAGCCGTTCAGCACCGCAGACAGTCGGACTAATGGGATGTCGAACCAATGGGCTGTCGAACCAATGACATGGACCCGCGTCAGATACAGTCTTACGGCAATGTATACATCAGGAAATGTTGACTGTAATCCACAATCAAGTATTGTTTTAAGACATTTCGATGGAGGCACACTCTGTCCGTCTGATCTGATGAAAGATCTGAAGTGAATCAGTTCATTTCCAAGATTGCTGTCCAAGTCAGCGGGATAGGCGGAGGCAAGTGTGTTCACTTTAAGTGTGTTCAATTAACTCACGGTCAGATGTGTTCTCCGGCATGAAAAGAACACCAAACAGATCACACAGGTGCTTGTATGCATCAATTCTGTGGCTGAGACAGCTAACGAACTTATCAGTAGCCACACTGGATGTTTCTATTTGGAATTTGCTTTTCCCATCAAATACCGCATCTTTTTCTGCGCTGTCATCCTCAAATTGTTTGCGTTTTCTGGTGCGCTGGAGGTCATATTTGTACGTCTGGCACACGCCTGGCACAGCTAAGGTTTCCTTTTCAAAGTTTGTGAAAAGATCTCTCTGTGCTGATAGAAAATCACGCAGAGATCTATGAAAGCACACAGCTGTCGTGAGCTCTATGTCCACTCTTTGGAGCTGTAAACTTGTCATTTGGAATCGAGTCAGAATGGTATTCCAGAAATTAGCCATGAAAGCAGTTTCCAGTTTATTTAATTTTACAGCGAGTGTACTGGCCTCACTTCGGGTGTCTCTTTTCTCAGTTTCATCTTCAGCTATGCTCTCCATGTGCCTCCCTTATTTTAACGTAGTTCTGCCAAAGAGCTTTAGTCGAGTCAGCTCGGCAGCTCCACCGAGTGTTAGACAGTGATTTTAAAGTTAAGTCTATATCAGAGTTCCGAAAAACTTGCTCCCACCTGTGAGTGGAGGCAGCGCAGAATGTGTACAAGGATTGCAGTAAATCAAAATACTGTCCCACTTCTAGACTGCTTGCCTCTATGCTGTTTACACCCACTAAATTTAAAGAATGGGCAGCACAAGGCACATAGTGGATTAATGGGTTTCTTTGCTTCAAATGTGCCTGTAGTCCATTGTACCGACCCAACATGTTGCTGGCATTATCAAATGATTGGCCTCTACAATTAGATAAGTCCAGCCCAAGATTCTCCACCATGGCAATTACACAATCTGCCAGACTTTGGCCTGTATGGCTCTGAATTGGCTCAAATGCCAGGAAACGCTCCACTATGTTTCCTTGCTTGCTAACAAAACTGAAGATAAATTGGAATCTACAATGACAGAGAAATATTTTGCATCACGGAGCTCTTCTGCAATTACCTGCCTGTTTTTTTCTGCCATCATGTCAATGAACTCCTCACATATTGTTGATGACAGATATGAGATATGCCCTTCTGGACATATGTTTTAATATGCTCTGCCAGAAATGGGTCAAATTGGGATATTAACTCTAATATCCCCAAATAGTTGCCGTTATGTGGCGATCCAAGGAGCTCGTCATTCCCTCTGAATGCCAGTCCTCTTTCTCCTAAAAACTTGATCACTGCCACTACACGTCGCAGAACATCCCTGCAATATTCCCTCGCATCCGAAGTTTGCTTTCTCAGGGCTGAGTCGATTGCGCCAATTCCACTCATCCTCTGCATCAGTGTCAGCATGTTGGACATATGGACTGGGCTCCTCTCATGTTCTGAAATGCGATGTGGATGTTTCCAGTCGCAAAAACCATCCATAAATGCATTCTTTGTTGCCCCAAAAAGTCTGCAGGCAAAGCAAAACACATGTCCAGTTGATGGTGAATACACCACTCATTCTCGTGTTGTCCATATGCAGTCCACTGCACATCATGTCATTGGTTAATGAATGAACCCGACCACCTAGACCGCAGTCTCTTGTCAATGCAGGGTATTTTGCTCATCTGTTCTGAAACGAAGAGGGCCCCCTTTCAATGAGAACACTCTTTACTTTTTCACTGGATGTATTTCCCCACAGCGCAGGATCAGTAACAGTTTCACACCAGGAGTCTTCATCATCATCCCTCTGCTGTACGGCACTCTCAGGTTTGTTCCTGGCCGCCAACATCTCATCCTCCGCTGGTGATGTGAGAGGACTTAGCTCAGGCTGACCTGGCTCGGCCGCCCGGCTGCTGCCCGCCGTAGTACTGCAAGCATTGTTCGCTACGGTGTCTGTAGGAGGCAGCGCCGCTCCACCACTACTAAACGTCTCCCTTGAACTTGAGCTAGCAGTGTTAGCATCCTGCAGGTCGTCCCGGTGACTTGTAGTACTGGCACCGCTGCTATGAGCACCGTAATCTTGCCCCACTTTTCTGGTGAAAAATGTTGAGATGGATGGAATTTACTGCACCAAAGCGGCATCTTTGGCTTCTTTTTCTTTCCTTTGTTTTCGTTTAGCTGATCCACTGAGTGCCCGCTTCTCCATTTTGAAAACTCACTGTACGTTTGACCCCCAGTGTACGTACGTCATTGTCTCATCCCACATTACTGATTTAATCTTATAATTTCTAAAACATTCAAATGATTTTATCATCATACTACATTTTCAAAACCACATTCATTCCAATATTTTTTTAAATTGTACAAAAAAAACCCCCTCTGAAGGCCAAGGGCCCCTATTGGCTCTGGGGCCCTGGGCACACGCCCACTTTGCCCATGTGGTAATCCATCTATGCTCCCACAGATCTGTGTGGAGAGTTGACTCTGACTGTGTTCACTCTGGATCTGACTGACAAAGTGTGCAACATCACATTCCTTTTCCTACAAGCATACAGCCTCCATCCTGATACCATTTTTAACATGTATGTTTCATAATATAATCAGTATGTACAAGTAATTGCCTTTCAGAGTACACAGCATGTGCTTTAGCTCACATTTGTTTTAACGAGCCATAAACTGTCAACGCTGTTACCTTTCCACAGTAACAGGATTTGACATGTGAGTAGCAGGGATGATCATCATAGATAGCTTTACTGTCTTTAAAGGTCAGCCTTATCAAATGAAAACATTTTTAAAAGTCATCATGTGAGTGTTATTCAGCTAATGTCCACAATATGATGAAACTGGTTATTTGATTTACTGTGAATGCAACCTGATCTCACAGAAATACGTGAAATGACCACGACCTCTTAACACCGCATTCCGTGGTGGCAGCACGTAATGGGTTGAAATTACGTGCTGCCACCACGAAAACAATGCCAATGTAAAATCAATTAGGATCCTCTCCCGTGGTGGACACACGGATTCCCTGATTCAATCACGTCACGTCAACCTCGTTTTCCTCAATGATATCTTTAACACTCCTGTATACATGCAAAAACGCGGAAGTGTTCTTGATATTAAAACGGCAAATACATTCCTCTGTTATAATTTCCCACCAATAATAATAATAATGATAATAACGTGATAGTTCGGCTGTTCTAGATATGTGTTATAGCCTATTCAAATATTCAATCACAAAAACGCCGTTTCTAGAGAACTTGCTAAAATATCTGAAATGAACCATCATGCCTACTTTTTCTTAACATATTTCATCTAGGTGCAGTGTCATTATTAGTTCAGCTTTACTAGACATTTGATATATTGAGTAGATGTATCTTTTTACGACCCTGTTTTACAACAAGCCGCAAAAAACCTACCGTCCCAAAAACGCCGTTTTTAGAGTACTATCTAAAATAACTACGATTAGCCAACATCCTTGCTTTTTTTCTTAACATAGTTCATCTAGGTGCAGTGTAATAACTACTTCGGCTTTACTAGATATTAGATATATTCATTAGATCTATCTTTTTACAACCCTATTTAGAGCCCTACTTTGCAAATCAGAAGAACTACAACTATGTTGCTGATATGTATCAAACTGCATGGCGCGGTCCCAGGGAATCGTAGTTTTTTAAAAATCTAAGTGTTTTTCCCAGATTTGGAAGTTGTAAACACTGAATTGAGAGTACACTGTGGACTTGAAGGGGATGGTAAACACATTTGTGAAATCAGATTTTAAATATCTAATTTCTAAATGGGTGAAAATGAATTTTATCCATATTTTATCCATATCTGACAGCACCCTCAGTTGTTGACTACACTCACATGATAGCTGAGGTCAAGAGCTCTCTATAACAGTTAGTCTCATGTCTGTACCCCCTTTAGTTGCTGAGTTATAAGCCCTCAAACATGCACTGAGGTCAAGGTTCAAAGGTCAATGGCTGAAAGCAGGAGCCATGTAGAATCTTCATACTGACATATGTTACTCTCCAGGTTGAGACCTTTCCAATGATGTATTTGATTTAGCTCTACGACAAAGTTTAGATTTTTCCATTTTTTGGACACAAGCCATGCCAGGTGTAGTTTCAGAGAGCACTTTGAAGGCCCCGTGTATGAAATGAGTTTTGTTTGTTTCTTTTTTACTGTAGATAGTTACTAACATGAGACATCCTCAGACAATACAATACTACTAAAAAGTAAAACCAATAATAACAATAATGAAATGAGCAAAAATAATATTCAAATCATATTGAAATGTTAAAATCTATTTACAGAGTGGAATGGCAGCCTAACAGATAACTTAGATAATATTTATTATTGTTTAGACACTTTATTATTGCTTAGATACTATTTAGCCTATTATTGTATTTACTTTTAGCATGTTCTACTTTTGAGTAATTTCCGAGAAGTTATGATAAAAAAATAAAAAATTACAGACTATAGGAGACAACCTCTTCAGTGTCTCACGTCAATTAATTAACACTATTTGTCGGCTTTTTATAATGCCTTTTTTTGCTGCTGTCTCCAGTTGAGAGTGGTGATTTGCTAAATACATTCTACAATAATAATTAGATTAACATTTGGTCTATAATATTGTTGGCTATATTACGTATTTTAATTAAAAAACGGAAGAATAAAAGAAATAAACACCGAAATAATTACTTTTTTTTATTGATACTCCTCTCTGACACACACACACACACACACACACACACACACACACATTGAACACGCTATTGAATGAATGAATGAATGAATGAATGAATGAACATTGGAAGTGGTTCAGCCACAGTCCCGCCGGCTGGCGCGGTCACATTGAGATTCCATTTGTTTTTTATTACTAACAAAATGTTTTATATTGACCGTATGAATGGTTTCGTTTTCAAATAAATATTTGGAAACGAAAATATGCTTTGGTGTACTTTTACAGAGTTTTGCAATATGTATATAGCCTACCTGTATCAAAATGTAAAATGTTCAGCAGCGGTTTGTGTGACAGCTGCCACGGTCGGAGGTATAACCAGGGGGCAGCGCTGGTTCTGTGGCGCTGGCTTGGGGTCCGCTCTCCCCTGGTGGAGTGGAGGGTGGCCGGGTTGCCAGGGGCAGACGGCTCCATGTGATGGTGTTTCCTCTGTGGTTCTTCCGCGCTCAGACTTATTTTTTTATCTTCTTATTTATTTATTTATTAGTGGCGTTTGGATGCAGTTACGGCAGACGGACGGCAATCTGAAATGGAATGAAGCCCACAGACAGCGGACAGCAGCTACAAAACAGTAGTGGAACGCGCCCCATCCGCCCACAGCACAATGCTCTTAAAGCTCTACGCTATCAAAAGCTGGCAAAATACATTTATTTTATTTTATGGCCTTGACATTAACCTGTCATATTGTTGAGTTATCAAGGACACTTCCGCGTTTTTGTGTGTATACAGGAATGTTAAAGATATCATTGAGGAAAACGAGGTTGACGTGACGTGATTGAATCAGGGAATCCGTGTGTCCACCACGGGAGAGGATCCTAACTGACTTTACATTGGCATTGTTTTCATGGTGGCAGCACGTAGTTTCAACCCATTACGTGCTGCCACCACGGAATGCGGTGTTAAGAGGTCGTGGTCATTTCACGTATTTCTGTGACATCAGGTTGTGTGAATGAGCCCTTTGATATGTTTGTATGGTCTGGTTGTTCTAAGTCCTGTTTAACTGCTACAAAACCCTTTTTACTGTTGGTTACTATGTTAAATAAATGAAATGCTGTTAAATCCTCCTAAATTAATAACACTTGAAATATGACTCACTGTGTTTTAATATGTTAATTACCAACATAAAAACAATCTGTCTCAATAACAAAAATGATTCCAAAACACTTGTCAATAATGCGCGCATGGAACTGCAACAACAACAACAACAACAACAACAACATGAGACCTCTTAGAAATGTGACGTGCTTCACTGATACAACAATACCAATCAAGTGCAGAACAATACCCTGTGACTTGGGAGGGGAAACTTCATAGTAGTGTGTAGACAAAGATGTTCAGTGTAGGCAGTAAAATGTGTATCAGCTGTTACTGTAACAGGGCTGGCAGTCAATCCTACTGTTGGTGTTAATTTCATAAAAATGTCAAAATGACGATTAAAAGAGACTTTCAACTCTTATCATTATAATTTAAACTATACTATATTTTGGACAGGGCCATTCTTTTCATATTTCTCTTCTAAAAAATTATCTTTTTTCCTTATAGACATGTGATGGCCATGCAAAATCAGGGTGCACTTGATAATCTGAATGAAAACAGGGATTTAAGTACTGCTCATAAATGTGCCATTTGTCACAGCCTGCATTCAGCTCATCCTTCTCTCGCTCACCTGCTCCCGGGGTACGTCCCAAGTCCCTTAAAATTACTGCTAACCACCTAACCTAGCCACCTTACCTAACTGTTTAGTCCCTCCCACTTAGAAAAACATTTAAGGAGTCAGGAGTTAGGAGTGAGGAGCGAGGATTGCTGATTTGAGACATACGGCCTTACTCTGAAGCGTCACGTAAAGCGACGTCCTTTACTGATGACAGCGGCACAGCTGGATCTGCTGCATAACGGAGCCAGCGTTTGGCGTACATCCCAAGTCACATTATATTCACTGATCAAAGCTGTAACCCCCCCCGCCATGACTTTGGTCACACACTTTTGCATGTATTACCATTGTTATTGAGTCATTTGCCGAAGTTTGTCGCATTTAAAGAACAGTCTGTAGCCCTGCCACTGTCACTGTGGTGAGCATCATTATCATCATTATTATCACTATTATTAAATCCACTCGCCATCATTCAACAAGTCAGCTGCTGAGTGAATAAGATATATCAGACCTGTCAGTCTGCCTCAATCAATCAATTTTATTTATAAAGCCCAATATCACAAATCACAATTTGCCTCACAGGGCTTTACAGCATACGACATCCCTCTGTCCTTATGACCCTCACAGCTGATCAGGAAAAACTCCCCAAAAAACCCTTTAACGGGGAAAAAACGGTAGAAACCTCAGGAAGAGCAACTGAGGAGGGATCCCTCTTCCAGGACGGACAGACGTGCAATAGATGTCGTACAGAACAGATCAGCATGATAAATTAACAGTAATCCATATGACACAATGAGACAGAGAGAGAGAGAGAGAGAGAGAGAGAGAGAGAGAGAGAGAGAGAGAGAGAGACAGGACAGACGGTAATGACAGTAGCTTACAACAACATTAATGAAAGTAATAATATCAATTAATATTAATATTAATAATTAATATTACCTACAAGCTATTACACATTATTCCACTCACATGACATGCAGGACAATTAATGATGGGCAAATGTGTGTGTGTGTGTGTGTGTGTGTGTGTGTGTGTGTGTGTGTGTGTGTGCGTGTGTGCGTGGTGTTATATCAACACGTGTGGTTGTGGACATGAGCAGCTGCACATTTAACAGCCACACATCACCGACAGTCCGCTGAATAACGCAACGGGTTGTGAATGAAATAAACGTAATTACAACATGACAGTCTTGCAGGAAATATCATCAACGTTACTCTTCGTAGTCACGTAGGCATGTGAATTACAGCGTGTCATTGCAAAGAATGCATGTAACGGGTACACTTGAGCTGTTTCTCCGCCATCTCGTTCAAATGAGACAGACGTAGGGGCGGGTATTTCAACGTCATGGCGTTCAGCTGAAAACTGACGCCACTTTTAAGCAAAGTTTGAGATTTATAAAAAACAAACTTGACGGGAGAATGTGTGGTCCTCCACGCAAACTCTGACCCTGCCGTACGCACATGAACTGGAGAAATGAGAACTGCGATTCTGATGGCAGAAGGACGAAACGCAAGAAAAAGTGTTAAAGTGATACTATTGTGTGTAAAATAAATTAAAATATGACCTTTCACGGATGATATGAAGAGCTAATTTGTAAAAAATAAATAAAGCCGTTTTTACAGTACATAAACTCCTGTGTGATTAATACTCACGTAACACATGATTCAGGATGATAAATAAAGACAGATAATCTGTCGTTATCTCACACACACACACACACACACACACACACACACACCTGTATCTCGTCAGACAATTAAAATATTAAGCTATGAAAAGGCACACACTCACAATGCGTAAACACACACAATGGCTTATTTGGCACTGCTCGAGGATGTGGTGGATGGGAGACTTCGGGGGGAGCGGCTCTTCAGGGACCAGCAAGATCCATTGGCCCATGATGACGAGTGGCTCATGAGCCGGTTTTGACTGCCACGCGCTGTGATCCTGGACCTCTGTGATGTGTTGGGCCCGGCACTACAGAGGAGCACCCACAGGAACCACGCCATGCCAGTCCCTCTGCGGGTGGTAACAACACTCGGTTTCCTGGCAACCGGCACCTTCTAGAGGGAACTGGCTGACAGGTGGGGGATATCCCAGCCTACTGTACCTTCGGCCGCATTATGCCAGACGTGTTAGGAGGTATCATTGGTTTGTCACAACGGTACATTAACTTTCCTTACACGGTGGGTGAACAGGCAAACAAAAAAATGCAGTTTGCAGCAATGTCCAGTTTCCCCAATGTAATCGGGGCTATTGACTGCACTCATATTGCAATAAGGGCACCAAGTGAGAATGAACCTGCTTTTATTAACCGTAAGCATGTTCATTCCATAAACGTTCAAATCATTTGTGATGCGAACATGGTGCTAACAAATGTAGTGGCTCGTTGGCCTGGGTCTACCCATGATTCGTTCATTTTAAGGAACAGCAGTGTGGGGCGCAGACTGGAGGCTGGAGCTGTGCAGGATGGCTGGCTTCTAGGTAAGGATTGTTCATGTTGAAATATTGCAATTACACTCTACTGCAGTACCTAATTCACCGTTCTGTGACCTTGCAAGTGACAGTGGACGATGGCTGCTAATCCCGTTTCAAAACCCACAGAGCGCGGAGGAACGCCGTTACAACATGCGTCACAGCCAGACACGCGTTGTAAAGGAAGGTGGCGGTGCCTCAATGCCACAGGAGGGCGTTTGTCTTACACACCTGCAAAGGTGTGTAAAGATTGTGTATTATTTCTATTTCCTAGAGAGACTGTTTAGATCTTTTCAATTAAAAAAAGACATCACCAAAATGTTAGGCTGTTAAACCGTTGCATAAAACTATTTTTGTTCTGCAGGTGTGTAAGACTGTGAGGGCTTGTGCTGTGCTAAACAACATGGCACAGAGGGAGAATGTGCCACCACCACCACCTGAGGCCAATGTCATCCCTGACCCCGACCCCCACCCCCCCATGTGAGCAAAATGCTGCTGCTGTGCGCCAGCGTCTGGAGGTGATGCAATGCATATAACAAACACACAAGAGGTAGAGAAATTATTTTTTATTTACCAACTGTTTAAGTGTGTCATTTACGGCTGTTAAGACAGTTTCGATGTCACGCAACTAGTTGACCTCGTTAATTGCAGTGATTGTGTCCCTCTGCACTTGCAGGACTGCATCTGTCAGGACACGGCTGCTGCGGGAGGACGCATGAGGTGCTGTGGCGTCTCCGGCCTCTCCGGCCTCTCCAGCCACAGGTGGAGCACCACTGCTGGAACACTCGGGGGCTGCAAAGACAAATTATTCAACTTTAAATAAATTCAACTTTTGTGAATGACGTCTCAATTGTGTTTGTACTGTACATGTTCATTTTATTGCAATTTCAAACAAGACATACACTTACCTGCATCATCCGGTGCTTCTGGCACATTTGGTGCTTCTGGCGCATCTGTGTCCCCCTCCGCCTCCGTCACCACGCCACTTAAGATGGACTCGTCGATTATCCCTGCTAGCTTCTCATCTGTGGGGGTGAGCTCCGGTGTCCCCTTTCCCCCACCAGTCACACATACACTTCTTTTGTGTAGGGCCAGGCGCTTTTTTGCCTCCACTTTTATGTCTGACCATTTCTTCTTTATTTTGGCCGCAGTCCGGCCCTCTGAGGCAACGTTGTTGACAGCATCTGCCACATGCTGCCACTCTTCCGCCTTTTTGGCATTAGCAATGCCCACGCTGTGCCCACCAAACAACACAATTTTTATTTTTTCCACCTCATCTACAAGAATTTCCACTTCACATTGCGTGAAACTTCGTTTCTTTGCTCTTTTCCCCTTCAGTCTCGGTATGAATGAATATGTATCAAGGGTGTTCCCCCGACCTTTTATAGCCACATATGGGCGGGGCAAGGTGCTCCCTCAGATGCGCCAACTTCAAAGTTGATTGTGATTTATAACTGGAAACAGGCGTAGGACGTGCATGCACACTGTGTTATAAATCAGGTAGTTTTTGTGCTCACGCATTTCCTGTGTTTCCTCCATATGCCGTTTATAGTGATCTTTCTTACGCACAGTTTTATAAATGAGGCCCCTGGTACGGCAAGTCACTTCAATCTTCACTCCACTACCAGCCTCAAGAGAAACCCACATGCACTCTCGGTACAGTCCCCTATTTTCAGACTGCTCAAGTACTGACTGTCTGCTCTCATCTCACTCACTCACCACTAGACCCCAGAACTGTTTTATATCTGTGTTAGCAATAAAGGTCGTTACCAACTGTCTGCCTGCCTCAGTGTGCTGCATTTGGGTACAATCACACCCCGTGACACCATCTATTACATAAGTCTAATTAAGAATATTAGATATAGTAATACTTTCTGTGGTAACAGGGTTGGCAAAACCATCAAAACAATAAGGAGAGAAACAGTCATAAAATATGAAATTCCACAGCCTGAGATGGCACAATACAGGCTATTGTAACTTTCAGCTGTTTTTAATCCCAGGCTACTTAAAAAATAGAATTTGAATTTAATTAAAATTTTAAATTTCCAAAGTTGAAAAGGCATCGATTTTGTTGAATGACCCACAAGCTGTTGGTGATGAAGTGATGTTGGAATTGTTGTGAGTCCAGTTTGAATCAGTGAATTGTTGTTTGATGACATCTTTTTATTTAGTGTCTGGTTTCTCTTCTAATGAAACTCACTTTGTTCTTTTACTGATGACTCTCTGGTTTCTGTTCAGAGCCTGTCAGGTTGGTGGGAGGAGACAGTCACTGTGCAGGAACACTGGAGATGAAACGGGGAGAATGGAGACCAATGAAGGGCTCTGACTGGACCCTGAAGACAGCAGGTGTTGTCTGCAGAGATCTGGACTGTGGCTCTGCTGTTTCTGTAGGAGAGAGAGAGGAGTCCTCAGACAGACCTGTGTGGAAAATCAGGTCTTACTGTATTCACTCTGGATCTGCTCTGAGGGAGTGTGCAACATCATCTCACTCTAACTCCATCCTGGATCTCACCTGCTCAGGTAAGCCCATCAGTGACATCATCAGTGACATCATCTATGACAGTAATGTCCCCAGGTTGACTCACATATGTTCCAGCTAGAAAGGAAGCAGACTGTCTCCAGCAGCCATGATGGAGTCTGATGAGCTGCTGCCTCAGTAAATCAGCTGTTGAATGCACCAAGATATATATCTGTATATATGAAACATACATGTTCCGTCACTCCTCCGAGAACCGTCACCTTATCATGGCGAAGGAGTTTGAGTGCCCTAATGACCCTAGGAGCTATGCTATCGGGGGCATTTTGCCCCCGGTAGGGTTTCCCATGGCAGATTGGTTCTGGGCGAAGGGTCAGATGAAGAACGGTTCAAAAGACCCTTCATTCATTCATTCATTCATTCATCTTCTAACTGCTTCATCCTCTTGAGGGTCGCGGGGGGCTGGAGCCTATCCCAGCTACATCGGGTGAGAGGCAGGGTACGCCCTGGACAGGTCGCCAGACTATCGCAGGGCTGACACACAGAGACAAACAACCATTCACACTCACATTCACACCTACGGACAATTTAGAGTTATCAATTAACCTAGTCCCCAATCTGCATGTCTTTGGACTGTGGGAGGAAGCCGGAGTGCCCGGAGAGAACCCACGCTGATACGGGGAGAACATGCAAACTCCGCACAGAAGGGCTCCCACGCCCGGGATCGAACCGGCAACCCTCTTGCTGTGAGGCGAGAGTGCTAACCACCACACCACCGTGCTGCCCAAAAGACCCTTCATGATGGATAAAAACAAGGATACGTGTACCCGGCCTGGAGGGTTACCAGGGCCCCACCCTGGAGCCAGGCCTGGGGTTGGGGCCCGTGGGCGAGCGCCTGGTGGCCGGGCCTTCACCCATGGGGTCCGGCCGGGTCCAGCCCGAACCGGCTACATGGGCTCGTCCCCCTGCAGGCCCACCACCCGTAGAGGGATCCAGAAGGGTTCGGTGCAATGTGGATTGGGCAGCAGACCAAGGAGGGGGTCTTGGCGGTCCGATCCTCGGTTACAGAAGTTGGCTCTTGGGACATAGAATGTCACCTCTCTGGCGGGGAAGGAGCCGGAGCTTGTGGAAGAGGTTGAGCATTACCGGCTAGATATAGTCGGCCTCACTTCGACACATAATTCCGGCTCTGGGACCCAAGTCCTTGAGAGGGGTTGGACTCTCTCCTTCACTGGAGTTGCTCCGGGTGAGAGGCGGAGGGCCGGGGTGGGCTTTCTGATAGCCCCCAGACTCTCTGCCTGTACGTTGGGGTTTACCCCAGTAGACGAAAGGGTTGCTTCCCTGCGCCTTCGGGTTGGGGAATGGGTCCTGACTGTTGTCTGCGCTTATGCGCTGAACAACAGTTCAGAGTACCCGCCCTTTTTGGAGTCCCTGGGATGGGTGCTGGACAGTGCCCCGACCGGGGACTCCATTGTTCTGCTGGGGGACTTCAACGCTCACGTGGGCAATGACAGGAGGGGCGTGATTGGGAGGAACGACCTGCCCGATCTGACCTGGCAGGCCCAAACGGCGGCGGTTGTGAGCTGTGGCCACAAGGCCACTGGGCCCAGTTGCGGCGGTAATCCCCGAACCCGCTGGTGGACACCAGAGGTGAGGGGAGCTGTCAGGCTGAAGAAGGAGGCCTACAGGGCATGGTTGGTCTGTGGGTCTCCGGAAGCAGCTGATGGGTACCGGTGGGCCAAGCAGAGTGCAGCGGTAGCAGTCGTGGAGGCAAAAACTCAGGCGTGGGAGGAGTTCGGTGAGGCCATGGAGGAAGACTATCAATCGGCTCCAAAGAGGTTCTGGCAAACTGTCCAGCGCCTCAGGGGGGGAAGGCGGCAACTTGCTCACACTGTTTACAGTGAGGGCGGGGAGCTGCTGACGTCAACTGGGGACATTGTCGGGCAGTGGAAGGAATACTTTGAGGAGCTCCTCAATCCCACCAACACGTATTCCAGTGAGGAAACAGACGGGGGTCTCGGGGGCAGGTCGTCCAATTTCTGAGGCAGAAGTTGCTGAGGTAGTGAAACAACTCCGAGGCGGCGGAGCCCCGGGGGTGGATGAGATTCGTCCTGGATATCTCAAGGCTCTGGATGTTGTAGGGCTGTCCTGGCTGACACGCCTCTGCAACATTGCGTGGACATCGAGGGCAGTGCCTCTGGAGTGGCAGACCGGGGTGGTGGTCCCCATCTTCAAGAAAGGGGACACACTCCTCAGCCTACCTGGTAAGGTCTACTCCAGGGTGCTGGAGAAGAGGGTCCGGTTGATAGTTGAATCTCAGATTGAGGAGGAGCAATGTGGTTTTCGTCCCAGACGCGGAACCGTGGACCAGCTCTTAACCCTCGCCAGGGTGCTGGAGGGGGCATGGGAGTTTGCCCAACCATTCCACATGTGTTTTGTGGATTTGTAGAAGGCTTACGACCGTGTCCCCAGGGGCATCCTGTGGGGAGTGCTCCGGGAGAATGGGGTTGGTAGCCCCTTGCTAAGATCCATCCAGTCCCTGTATTGAAAGAGCATGAATCTGGTTCGCGTGACCAGCAGTAAGTCGGACCTGTTCCCAGTGAGGGTTGGACTCTGCCAGGGCTGCCGTTTGTCACCGGTTCTGTTCATAACTTTTATGGACAGAATTTCTAGGTGCAGCCGAGTGGTGCTTTTTGCGGATGACGTGGTCCTCCTAGCTCCATCGAACAGTGACCTCCAGCTCTTGCTGGGACGGTTCATAGGCGAGTGTGAAGCGGCTGGAATGAGAATCAGCACCTCCAAGTCTGAGGCCGTGGTCCTCAGCCGGAAAAGGGTGGATTGCCCAATCCAGGTCGGCGGGGAGGTCCTGCCTCAGGTGGAGGAGTTTAAGTATCTCAGGATCTTGTTCACGAGTGAGGGTAGGATGGAGCGGGAGATTGACAGGTGGATTGGGGCGGCGTCAGCAGTGATGCGGACGCTTAACCGGTCCGTTGTGGTGAAGAGGGAGCTTAGCCAAAAAGTGAAGCTCTCGATTTACTGGTCGATCTACGTTCCAACCCTCACCTATGGTCATGAGCTCTGGGTAGTGACTGAAAGAACGAGATCGCGAGTACAAGCGGCCGAAATGAGTTTCCTCCGCAGGGTGGCTGGGCTCAGCCTTAGGGATAGGGTGAGGAGCTCGGACATCCGGGAGGGACTCGGAGTAGAGTCGCTGCTCCTCCACATCGAGAGGAGCTAGTTGAGGTGGTTCGGGCATCTCGTAAGGATGCCTTCCGGACACCTCCCTTGGGAGGTGTTTCGGGCGTGTCCAACCGGGAGGAGACCTCGGGGCCGCCCCAGGACACACTGGAGGGACTACATCACCCGGCTGGCCAGAAGTGGCTGGGGAGAGGACTGTCTGGGCTTCTTTGCTGAGGATGCTGCCACCGCGACCCGGACCTGGATAAGCGGAGGATGATGAGTACGAGTACGAGTACATGTGTGCTGCTTCAGGAGTCCCCTGGGCCAACCACCAACCAGCCTGAAAGGACTCCTTCTTTATTGTGGCTTACAGATCTTCTCAAAAAAATAAGACAGTGAAAACCATTTCACTTCTTTGTGTGGAGCTCGGCCCTAATTATAATATATATGGGGGGGGGAGGCGCTGCTGAGGAGGACTAGTGTGCAGCTGTTCAGTGTTGGCAGCTTGTCGTCCTTTACAGGTGTAGCCCTGTCTAAAATCATTTCGACTACAGCGCATAAAATCAGTTACACAGCATAGAAATAGTTGTATAAAAATCAACAGTTCATAATACTAAAACTGGTTAAAATATGAACTGGATAAATGCATAAATATAATATTTACAGTTTAAAAAGTGCAATGACGTCACACAGATGGTTTTAGAGATGTTTTTTGTTTCTCATTCTTAAAATAGCTGCTTTTATAGCAGGTTTTTTTTTAACATCTCTTATAACAGGCGTTTTGTTAAAATAACTGTTTTTATAGCAGTGGTTTTGTTAAAATAGCTGCTTTGATAGGGTTTTTTTTTTTTTTTAAAAATCTCTTATTGCAGGAGTTTTGTTAAAATATATCTCATAGCAAGGGTTTTGTTAAAATATTTGCTTTTATAGCAGTGGTTTTGTTAAATTATCTCTTATTGCAGGGGTTTTGTTACAATAGCTGCTTTTATTGCAGGAGTTTTGTTAAAATATCTCGAGAACCGTCACCTTAGTGGGAGATTGACAGGCGGATTGGGGCAGCGTCAGCAGTGATGTGGACGCTTAACCGGTCCGTTGTGGTGAAAAGGGAGCTTGGCCAGAAAGCGAAGCTCTCGATTTACCGGTCGATCTTCGTTCCAACCCTCACCTATGGTCACGAGCTCTGGGTAGTGACCGAAAGAATGAGATTGCGAATACAAGCAGCCGAAATGAGTTTCCTCCGCAGGGTGGCTGGGCTCAGCCTTAGGGATAGGGTGAGGAGCTCAGACATTTGGGAGGGACTCGGAGTAGAGTCGCTGCTCCTCCACATCGAGAGGAGCCAGTTGAGGTGGTTCAGGCATCTGGTAAGAATGCCTTCCGGACGCCTCCTTTGGGAGGTGTTTCGGGCATGTCCAACCGGGAGGAGACCTCGGGGCCGCCCCAGGACACGCTGGAGGGACTACATCACCCGGCTGGCCTGGGAACGCCTCGGGGTTCCCGCGGAAGAGCTGATGGAAGTGGCTGGGGAGAGGACTGTCTGGGCTTCCTTGCTGAGGCTGCTGCCCCCGCGACCCGGACCCGGATAAGCGGAGGAGGAGGACGACGACGACGATCTCTCATTGCAGGGGATTTGTTAAAATATTTCTTATTGCAGGGGTTTGTTAAAATAGTTGCTTTTATAGCACTGGCTTTGTTACAATAGCTGCTTTTATAGCAGGGGTTTTGTTAAAATAGTTACTTTTATTGCTGGGGTTTTGTTCAAATATTTGCATTTATTGCAGGGGTTTTGTTAAAATATTTGCTTTTATAGCAGGAGTTTTGTTAAATAGCTATTTTAATAGCACTGGTTTTGTTAAAATAGGTGGTTTTATATCAGGGGTTTTGTTAAAATATTTGCTTTTATAGCAGGCGTTTTGTTAAATAGCTGCTTTCATAGCAGTGGTTCTGTTAAAAGATTTGCTTTTATTGCAGTGGTTTTGTTAAAATATCTCTCATTGCAGGGGTTTTGTTAAAATATCTCTTAATGCAGGAGTTTGTTAAAATAGTTGCTTTTATAGCACTAGCTTTGTTACAATAGCTGCTTTTATAGCAGGGGTTTTGTTAAAATAGTTACTTTTATTGCTGGGGTTTTGTTCAAATATTTGCATTTATTGCAGGGGTTTTGTTCAAATATTTGCATTTATTGCAGGAGTTTTGTTAAAATATTTGCTTTTATAGCAGGGGTTTTGTTAAATAGCTGCTTTTATAGCAATGGTTCTGTTAAAGATTTGCTTTTATTGCAGTGGTTTTGTTAAAATATCTCTCATTGCAGGGGATTTGTATAAATATCTCTTATTGCAGAGGTTTTGTTAAAATATCTCTCATTGCAGGGATTTGTTAAAATAGTTGCTTTTATAGCAGGGGTTATGTTAAAATATCTCTTAATGCAGGGGTTTGTTAAAATAGTTGCTTTTATAGCACTGGCTTTGTTACAATAGCTGCTTTTATAGCACTGGCTTTGTTACAATAGTTGCATTTATAGCAGGGGTTTTGTTAAAATAGTTACTTTTATTGCTGGGGTTTTGTTAAAATATCTCTTATTGCAGGAGTTTTGTTAAACAGCTGCTTTTATAGCACTGGTTTTTTTAAAAAATAGCTGGTTTTATAGCAGGGGTTTTGTTAAAATATTTCCTTTTATAGCAGGGATTTTGTTAAATAGCTGCTTTTATAGCAGTGGTTTTGTTCAAATATTTACTTTTATAGCAGTGGTTTTGTTAAAATATCTCTCATTGCACGGGTTTTGTTAAAATATCTCTTATTGCAGGGGTTTGTTAAAATAGTTGCTTTTATAGCACTGGTATTGTTACAATAGCTGCTTTTATTGCAGGGGTTTTGTTAAAATATCTCTTATTGCAGGGGTTTTGTTAAAATATTTGCTTTTATAGCAGTGGTTTTGTTAAAATATTTCCTTTTATAGCAGGGGTTTGTTAAGTAGCTGCTTTTATAGCAGTGGTTTTGTGAAAATAGCTGCTTATATAGCAGGGTTTTGTTAAAATATCTCTTATTGCAGGGGTTTTCTTAAAATAGCTGCTCGTATAGAAGGAGTTTTGTTAAAATAGTTACTTTTATAGCAGGGATTTTGTTAAAATAGTTACTTTTATTGCAGGGGTATTGTTAAAATATTTGCTTTCACACAAGGAGTTTTGTTAAAATAGCTACCTTTATAGCAGGGGTTTTATTAAAATAGTTGCATTTATAGCAGGGGTTTTGTTCAAATATTTGCTTTCATAGCAGTGGTTTTGTTAAAATATTTCTTTTTATAGCAGGGGTTTGTTAAGTAGCTGCTTTTATAGCAGTGGGTTTTGTGAAAATAGCTGCTGATATAGCAGGGTTTTGTTAAAATAGTTGCTTTAATAGCAGGGGTTTTGTTAAAATAGTTGCTTTTATAGCAGGGGGTTGTAAAAATATGTGCTTTAATAGCAGGGGTTTTGTTAAAATAGCTGCTTTTTTGGCAGTGGTTTTGTCAAAATAGCTACTTTTATAACAGGGATTTTGTTAGAATAGCTGCTTTAATAGCAGTGGTTTTGTTAAATAGCTGCTCTCATAAGAGGAGTTTTGTTAAAATCGTTGCTTTTATAGAAGGGGTTTGTTAAAATAGTTGCTTTTATAGCAGTGGTTTTGTTGAAATAGTTGCTTGTATAGCAGGGATTTTGTTGAAATAGCTGCTTTTATAGCAGGGGGTTTGTTAAAATGTCTCCTTTTATGGCAGTGGTTTTATTAAAATATCTCTCATTGCAGGGGTTTTGGTAAAATATTTCTGTTTATAGCAGGCGTTTGTTAAATAGCTGCTTTTATAGCACTGGTGTTGTTAAAATAGCTGGTTTTATAGCAGGTTTTTTTTTTAATATTTGTTATTGCAGGGGTTTTGATAGAATATTTGTTTATATAGCAGGGGGTTTGTTAAAATAGCTCTTATTGCAGGAGTTTCTTAAAATAGTTGCTTTCATCGCAGGGTTTTTGATAAAATAGTTGCTTTTATAGCAGGAGTTTTGTTAAAAATAGTTAGTTTTATTGCAGGGGTTTTGTTAAAATATCTCTTATTGCAGGGGTTTTGATAAAGTATTTGCTTTTATTGCAGGAGTTTTGTTAAATAACTGCTTTTATAGTACTGGTTTTCTTAAATAGCTGGTTTTATAGCAGGGGTTTTGTTAAATAGCTGCTTTTATAAGAGTGGTTTTGTAAAAATATTTGCTGTTATAGCAGTGGTTTTGTTCAAATATTTGCTTTTATAGCAGTAGTTTTGTTAAAATATCTCTCATTGCAGGGGTTTTGTTAAAATAGTTGATTTTATAGCAGGGGTTTGTAAAAATATGTGCTTTAATAGCAGGGGTTTTGTTAAAATAGCTGCTTTTATAACAGGGATTATGTTAGAATAGCTGCTTTAATAGCAGTGGTTTTGTTAAATAGCTGCTTTCATAACAGGAGTTTTGTTAAAATAGTTGCTTTCATAGAAGGAGTTTTGTTGAAGTAGTTGCTTGTATAGCAGGGGTTTTGTTGAAATATCTGCTTTTATAGTAGGGGGTTTGTTAAAATATCTCTTATTGCGGGAGTTTCTTAAAATAGTTGCTTTTATAGCAGGGTTGTTGTTAAAATAATTGCTTTTATAGCAGGAGTTTTGTTAAAGTAGCTGCTTTAATAGCAGGGGTTTTGTTAAAATATTTGCTTTTATAGCAGGGGTTTTGTTAAAATATTTGCTTTTATAGCAGTGGTATTGTTAAAATAGCTGCTTTTATAGCAATCGTTTTGTTAAAATAGCTGCTTTTATAGCAGGGATATTGTTAAAATAGCTGCTTTAATTGAAGGGGTTTTGTTAAAATAGTTGCTTTTATAGAAATGGTTTTGTTAAAATAGTTGCTTATATAGCAGGGGTTTTGTTAGAATAGCTGCTTTTATAGCAGAGATATTGTTAAAATAGCTGCTTTAATTGAAGGGGTTTTGTTAAAATAGTTGGTTTTATAGCAGTGGTTTTGTTAAATAGCTGCTTTTATAGCAGGAGTTTTATTAAAATTGTTGCTTTTATAGCAGGAGTTTTATTAAAATAGCTGCTTTTATAGCAGGGGTTTTGTTAAAATAGCTGCTTTTATAGCAGGGGTTTTGTTGAAATAGTTGCTTGTATAGCAGGGATGTTCTTTAAATAGTTGCTTTTACAGCAGTTGTTTTGTTAAAATAGCTGCTCGTATAGCAGGAGTTTTTTTAAAATAGTTGCTTTTATAGAAATGGTTTTGTTAAAATAGTTGCTTATATAGCAGGGGTTTTGTTAAAATAGCTGCTTTTATAGCAGGAATTTTGTTAAAATAGCTGCTTTAATAGCAGGGGTTTTATTAAAATAATTGCTTTTACAGAAGGGGTTTTGTTAAATAGCTGCTTTTATAGCTGTGGTTTTGTTGAAATAGTTGGTTTTATAGCAGGAGTTTTATTAATGTGCCTTGATATCATACTGTTAGCATAGCATTTTAATGCTTCCCAGTTAGAACAGACTTTACGTTAATGCGCCATGAAATAGCGTTTGGTATTGTGGCTCAACTGAGTTAATATGCTTAAAGGAGATGGACGCTGTGGAAAGAGAGAGGTCGGAGTGGTTTTCCCGCTCTTCCCGGTGGACGGACCCTGCTGTTTTCTTTCTGTGATTCTACGAGGCCGTTTACTAACTGCTTAACTGTGAATGCCATTGCCCCGGTGACTGCTGTCACTCTATTTCCCCTGCTATCCCCTACTAACAACTCGTTTTGGATTCGTGAGTACTAACGTAACTGAACTAACTGAACTTGTGTGCATGTGCTTTTTGTTTCTGCTCATTTGGAGTGAAGCGGCCATAAAAGTTTTGAGGCCTCACCGCACCCCAGCTTCAAATCAGGCCTGCAGCGGGGTTAAATGTCCTACTTTCTGGTGTCTGGTTAAGGAATGAATGT